>NW_027473932.1:0-48043 GCF_050947335.1 Megachile rotundata
AAGCATAATATGGGTAATAATATGAGTCAGATTGATAATAATAACAGTAATAAGTATAGTAATTGTCGTTCTATCGATCATATAAGCATAATAAGGCTAATAATATGAGGTAGAGTGATAATAATAAGAGTAATGGGTATAGTAATTGTAGTTCTATCGATCATATCTGCATAGTATGGTTAATAATATGAGTTAGATTCATAATAATAAGAGTAATAAGTATAGTAATTGTCGTTCTATCGATCATATAAGCATAATATGGCTAATAATATGAGTTAGATTGATAATAATAAGAGTAATGGGTATAGTAATTGTAGTTCTATCGATCATTTAAGCATAATATGGCTAATAATATGAGTTAGATTGATAATAATAACAGTAATAAGTATAGTAATTGTCGTTCTATCGATAATATAAGCATAATATGGCTAATAATACGAGTTAGATTGATAATAATAAGAGTAATAAGTATAGTAATTGTCGTTCTATCGATAATATAAGCATAATATGGCTAATAATATGAGTTAGATTGATAATACTAAGAGTAGTGAGTATAGTAATTCTCGTTCTATCGATCATATAAGCATAATATGGCTAATAATATGAGTTACATTGATAATAATAAGAGTAATGGGTATAGTAATTGTAGTTCTATCGATCATTTAAGCATAATATGGCTAATAATATGAGTTAGATTGACAATAATAACAGTAATAAGTATAGTAATTGTCGTTCTATCGATAATATAAGCATAATATGGCTAATAATATGAGTTAGATTGATAATAATAAGAGTAATAAGTATAGTATTTGTCGTTCTATCGATCATATAAGCATAATATGCCTAATAATACGAGTTAGGTTGATAATAATAAGAGTAATAAGTATAGTAATTGTCGTTCTATCGATCATTTAAGCATAATATGGCTAATAATATGAGTTAGATTGACAATAATAACAGTAATAAGTATAGTAATTGTCGTTCTATCGATAATATAAGCATAATATGGCTAATAATATGAGTTAGATTGATAATAATAAGAGTAATAAGTATAGTATTTGTCGTTCTCTCGATCATATAAGCATAATATGCCTAATAATACGAGTTAGGTTGATAATAATAAGAGTAATAAGTATAGTAATTGTCGTTCTATCGATCATTTAAGCATAATATGGCTAATAATATGAGTTAGATTGATAATAATAACAGTAATAAGTATAGTAATTGTCGTTCTATCGATAATATAAGCATAATATGGCTAATAATATGAGGTAGATTGATAATAATAAGAGTAATAAGTAGAGTATTTGTCGTTCTATCGATCATGTAAGCATCATATGGCTAATAATACGAGTTAGATTGATAATAATAAGAGTAATAAGTATAGTAATTGTCGTTCTATCGATCATTTAAGCATAATATGGCTAATAATATGAGTTAGATTGATAATAATAACAGTAATAAGTATAGTAATTGTCGTTCTATCGATAATATAAGCGTAATATGGCTACCAATATGAGTTAGATTGATAATACTAAGAGTAGTGAGTATAGTAATTGTCGTTCTATCGATCATGTAAGTATAATATGGATAATAATATGAGTTAGATTGATAATAACAAGAGTAATAAGTAGAGTATTTGTCGTTCTATCGATCATTTAAGCATAATATGGCTAATAATATGAGTTAGATTGATAATAATAAGAGTAGTAAGTATAGTATTTGTCGTTCTATCGATCATATAAGCATAATATGGCTAATAATATGAGGTAGATTGATAATAATAAGAGTAATAAGTATAGTAATTGTCGTTCTATCGATCATTTAAGCATAATATGGGTAATAATATGAGTCAGATTGATAATAATAACAGTAATAAGTATAGTAATTGTCGTTCTATCGATCATTTAAGCATAATATGGCTAATAATATGAGTTTGATTGATAATAATAACACTAATAAGTATAGTAATTGTCGTTCTATCGATAATATAAGCATAATATGGCTAATAATATGAGTTAGAGTGATAATACTAAGAGTACTGAGTATAGTAATTCTCATTCTATCGATCATATAAGCATAATATAGCTAATAATATGAGTTAGATTGATAATAATAACAGTAATAAGTATAGTAATTGTCGTTCTATCGATAATATAAGCGTAATATGGCTACCAATATGAGTTAGATTGATAATACTAAGAGTAGTGAGTATAGTAATTGTCGTTCTATCGATCATGTAAGCATAATATGGCTAATAATATGAGTTAGATTGATAATAATAAGAGTAATAAGTAGAGTATTTGTCGTTCTATCGATCATGTAAGCATAATATGGCTAATAATGCGAGTTAGATTGATAATAATAAGAGAAATAAGTATAGTAATTGTCGTTCTATCGATCATTTAAGCATAATATGGCTAATAATATGAGTTAGATTGATAATAATAAGAGCAGTAAGTATAGTATTTGTCGTTCTATCGATCATATAAGCATAATATGGCTAATAATATGAGGTAGATTGATAATAATAAGAGTAATAAGTATAGTAATTGTCGTTCTATCGATCATTTAAGCATAATATGGGTAATAATATGAGTCAGATTGATAATAATAACAGTAATAAGTATAGTAATTGTCGTTCTATCGATAATATAAGCATAATATGGCTAATAATATGAGTTAGATTGATAATAATAAGAGTAATAAGTATAGTATTTGTCGTTCTATCGATCATGTAAGCATAATATGGCTAATAATGAGAGTTAGATTGATAATAATAACAGAAATAAGTATAGTAATTGTCGTTCTATCGATCATTTAAGCATAATATGGCTAATAATATGAGTTAGATTGATAATAATAAGAGTAGTAAGTATAGTATTTGTCGTTCTATCGATCATATAAGCATAATATGGCTAATAATATGAGGTAGATTGATAATAATAAGAGTAATAAGTAGAGTATTTGTCGTTCTATCGATCATGTAAGCATCATATGGCTAATAATACGAGTTAGATTGATAATAATAAGAGTAATAAGTATAGTAATTGTCGTTCTATCGACCATTTAAGCATAATATGGCTAATAATACGAGTTAGGTTGATAATAATAAGAGTAATAAGTATAGTAATTGTCGTTCTATCGATCATTTAAGCATAATATGGCTAATAATATGAGTTAGATTGACAATAATAACAGTAATAAGTATAGTAATTGTCGTTCTATCGATCATATAAGCATAATATGGCTAATAATATGAGTTAGATTGATAATAATAAGAGTAATAAGTATAGTAATTGTCGCTCTATCGATCATTTAATCATAATATGGCTAATAATATGAGTTAGATTGATAATAATAAGAGTAATAAGTATAGTATTTGTCGTTCTATCGATCATATAAGCATAATATGGCTAATAATACGAGTTAGATTGATAATAATAAGAGTAATAAGTATAGTAATTGTCGTTCTATCGATAATATAAGCATAATATGGCTAATAATATGAGTTAGATTGATAATACTAAGAGTAGTGAGTATTGTAATTCTCGTTCTATCGATCATATAAGCATAATATGGCTAATAATATGAGTTAGATTGATAATAATAAGAGTAATGGGTATAGTAATTGTAGTTCTATCGATCATTTAAGCATAATATGGCTAATAATATGAGTTAGATTGATAATAATAACAGTAATAAGTATAGTAATTGTCGTTCTATCGATAATATAACCATAATATGGCTAATAATATGAGTTAGATTGATAATAATAAGAGTAATAAGTATAGTATTTGTCGTTCTATCGATCATATAAGCATAATATGGCTAATAATACGAGTTAGGTTGATAATAATAAGAGTAATAAGTATAGTAATTGTCGTTCTATCGATCATTTAAGCATAATATGGCTAATAATATGAGTTAGATTGATAATAATAACAGTAATAAGTATAGTAATTGTCGTTCTATCGATAATATAAGCATAATATGGCTAATAATATGAGTTAGATTGATAATACTAAGAGTAGTGAGTATAGTAATTCTCGTTCTATCGATCATATAAGCATAATATGGCTAATAATATGAGTTAGATTGATAATAATAAGAGTGATGAGTATAGTAATTGTAGTTCTACCGATCATTTAAGCATAATATGGCTAATAATATGAGTTAGATTGATAATAATAAGAGTAATGAGTATAGTAATTGTCGTTCTATCGATCATATAAGCATAATAGGGCTAATAATATGAGTTAGATTGATAATACTAAGAGTAGTGAGTATAGTAATTCTCGTTCTATCGATCATATAAGCATAATATGGCTAATAATATGAGTTAGATTGATAATAATAAGAGTAATGAGTATAGTAATTGTAGTTCTATCGATCATATCGGCATAATATGGTTAATAATATGGGTTAGATTCATAATAATAAGAGCAATAAGTATAGTAATTGTCGTTCTATCGATCATATAAGCATAATATGGCTAATAATATGAGTTAGATTGATAATAATAAGAGTAGTAAGTATAGTAATTCTCGTTCTCTCGATCATATAAGCATAATATGGCTAATAATATGAGTTAGAGTGATAATACTAAGAGTAGTGAGTATAGTAATTCTCATTCTATCGATCATATAAGCATAATATGGCTAATAATATGAGTTAGATTGATAGTAATAACAGTAATAAGTATAGTAATTGTCGTTCTATCGATAATATAAGCACAATATGGCTAATAATATGAGTTAGATTGATAATACTAAGAGTAGTGAGTATAGTAATTCTCGTTCTATCGATCATATAAGCATAATATGGCTAATAATATGAGTTAGATTGATAATAATAAGAGTGATGAGTATAGTAATTGTAGTTCTATCGATCATTTAAGCATAATATGGCTAATAATATGAGTTAGATTGACAATAATAACAGTAATAAGTATAGTAATTGTCGTTCTATCGATAATATAAGCATAATATGGCTAATAATATGAGTTAGATTGATAATACTAAGAGTAGTGAGTATAGTAATTCTCGTTCTATCGATCATATAAGCATAATATGGCTAATAATATGAGTTAGATTGATAATAATAAGAGTAATGAGTATAGTAATTGTAGTTCTATCGATCATTTAAGCATAATATGGCTAATAATAAGAGTAATGAGTATAGTAATTGTAGTTCTATCGATCATATCTGCATAATATGGTTAATAATATGAGTTAGATTGATAATACTAAGAGTAGTGAGTATAGTAATTCTCGTTCTATCGATCATATAAGCATAATATGGCTAATAATATGAGTTAGATTGATAATAATAAGAGTAATGGGTATAGTAATTGTAGTTCTGTCGATCATTTAAGCATAATATGGCTAATAATATGAGTTAGATTGATAATACTAAGAGTAGTGAGTATAGTAATTCTCGTTCTATCGATCATATAAGCATAATATGGCTAATAATATGAGTTAGATTGATAATAATAAGAGTAATGAGTATAGTAATTGTAGTTCTATCGATCATGTAAGCATAATATGGCTAATAATGCGAGTTAGATTGATAATAATAAGAGAAATAAGTATAGTAATTGTCGTTCTATCGATCATTTAAGCATAATATGGCTAATAATATGAGTTAGATTGATAATAATAAGAGTAGTAAGTATAGTATTTGTCGTTCTATCGATCATATAAGCATAATATGGCTAATAATATGAGGTAGATTGATAATAATAAGAGTAATAAGTATAGTAATTGTCGTTCTATCGATCATTTAAGCATAATATGGGTAATAATATGAGTCAGATTGATAATAATAACAGTAATAAGTATAGTAATTGTCGTTCTATCGATAATATAAGCATAATATGGCTAATAATATGAGTTAGATTGATAATAATAAGAGTAATAAGTATAGTATTTGTCGTTCTATCGATCATGTAAGCATAATATGGCTAATAATGCGAGTTAGATTGATAATAATAAGAGAAATAAGTATAGTAATTGTCGTTCTATCGATCATTTAAGCATAATATGGCTAATAATATGAGTTAGATTGATAATAATAAGAGTAGTAAGTATAGTATTTGTCGTTCTATCGATCATATAAGCATAATATGGCTAATAATATGAGGTAGATTGATAATAATAAGAGTAATAAGTAGAGTATTTGTCGTTCTATCGATCATGTAAGCATCATATGGCTAATAATACGAGTTAGATTGATAATAATAAGAGTAATAAGTATAGTAATTGTCGTTCTATCGATCATTTAAGCATAATATGGCTAATAATATGAGTTAGATTGATAATAATAACACTAATAAGTATAGTAATTGTCGTTCTATCGATAATATAAGCATAATATGGCTAATAATATGAGTTAGAGTGATAATACTAAGAGTACTGAGTATAGTAATTCTCATTCTATCGATCATATAAGCATAATATGGCTAATAATATGAGTTAGATTGATAATAATAACAGTAATAAGTATAGTAATTGTCGTTCTATCGATAATATAAGCATAATATGGCTAACAATATGAGTTAGATTGATAATACTAAGAGTAGTGTGTATAGTAATTGTCGTTCTATCGATCATGTAAGCATAATATGGCTAATAATATGAGTTAGATTGATAATAATAAGAGTAATAAGTAGAGTATTTGTCGTTCTATCGATCATGTAAGCATAATATGGCTAATAATGCGAGTTAGATTGATAATAATAAGAGAAATAAGTATAGTAATTGTCGTTCTATCGATCATTTAATCATAATATGGCTAATAATATGAGTTAGATTGATAATAATAAGAGTAGTAAGTATAGTATTTGTCGTTCTATCGATCATATAAGCATACTATGGCTAATAATATGAGGTAGATTGATAATAATAAGAGTAATAAATATAGTAATTGTCGTTCTATCGATCATTTAAGCATAATATGGGTAATAATATGAGTCAGATTGATAATAATAACAGTAATAAGTATAGTAATTGTCGTTCTATCGATCATATAAGCATAATAAGGCTAATAATATGAGGTAGAGTGATAATACTAAGAGTAGTGAGTATAGTCATTCTCATTCTATCGATCATATAAGCATAATATGGCTAATAATATGAGTTAGATTGATAATAATAAGAGTAATGGGTATAGTAATTGTAGTTCTATCGATCATATCTGCATAATATGGTTAATAATATGAGTTAGATTCATAATAATAAGAGTAATAAGTATAGTAATTGTCGTTCTATCGATCATATAAGCATAATATGGCTAATAATATGAGCTAGATTGATAATACTAAGAGTAGTGAGTATAGTAATTCTCGTTCTATCGATCATATAAGCATAATATGGCTAATAATATGAGTTAGATTGATAATAATAAGAGTGATGAGTATAGTAATTGTAGTTCTATCGATCATTTAAGCATAATATGGCTAATAATACGAGTTAGATTGATAATAATAAGAGTAATAAGTATAGTAATTGTCGTTCTATCGATAATATAAGCATAATATGGCTAATAATATGAGTTAGATTGATAATACTAAGAGTAGTGAGTATTGTAATTCTCGTTCTATCGATCATATAAGCATAATATGGCTAATAATATGAGTTAGATTGATAATAATAAGAGTAATGGGTATAGTAATTGTAGTTCTATCGATCATTTAAGCATAATATGGCTAATAATATGAGTTAGATTGATAATAATAACAGTAATAAGTATAGTAATTGTCGTTCTATCGATAATATAACCATAATATGGCTAATAATATGAGTTAGATTGATAATAATAAGAGTAATAAGTATAGTATTTGTCGTTCTATCGATAATATAACCATAATATGGCTAATACTATGAGTTAGATTGATAATAATAAGAGTAATAAGTATAGTATTTGTCGTCCTATCGATCATATAAGCATAATATGGCTAATAATACGAGTTAGGTTGATAATAATAAGAGTAATAAGTATAGTAATTGTCGTTCTATCGATCATTTAAGCATAATATGGCTAATAATACGTGTTAGATTGATAATAATAACAGTAATAAGTATAGTAATTGTCGTTCTATCGATCATATAAGCATAATATGGCTAATAATATGAGCTAGATTGATAATACTAAGAGTAGTGAGTATAGTAATTCTCGTTCTATCGATCATATAAGCATAATATGGCTAATAATATGAGTTAGATTGATAATAATAAGAGTGATGAGTATAGTAATTGTAGTTCTATCGATCATTTAAGCATAATATGGCTAATAATACGAGTTAGATTGATAATAATAAGAGTAATAAGTATAGTAATTGTCGTTCTATCGATAATATAAGCATAATATGGCTAATAATATGAGTTAGATTGATAATACTAAGAGTAGTGAGTATTGTAATTCTCGTTCTATCGATCATATAAGCATAATATGGCTAATAATATGAGTTAGATTGATAATAATAAGAGTAATGGGTATAGTAATTGTAGTTCTATCGATCATTTAAGCATAATATGGCTAATAATATGAGTTAGATTGATAATAATAACAGTAATAAGTATAGTAATTGTCGTTCTATCGATAATATAACCATAATATGGCTAATAATATGAGTTAGATTGATAATAATAAGAGTAATAAGTATAGTATTTGTCGTTCTATCGATCATATAAGCATAATATGGCTAATAATACGAGTTAGGTTGATAATAATAAGAGTAATAAGTATAGTAATTGTCGTTCTATCGATCATTTAAGCATAATATGGCTAATAATATGAGTTAGATTGATAATAATAACAGTAATAAGTATAGTAATTGTCGTTCTATCGATAATATAAGCATAATATGGCTAATAATATGAGTTAGATTGATAATACTAAGAGTAGTGAGTATAGTAATTCTCGTTCTATCGATCATATAAGCATAATATGGCTAATAATATGAGTTAGATTGATAATAATAAGAGTGATGAGTATAGTAATTGTAGTTCTACCGATCATTTAAGCATAATATGGCTAATAATATGAGTTAGATTGATAATAATAAGAGTAATGAGTATAGTAATTGTCGTTCTATCGATCATATAAGCATAATAGGGCTAATAATATGAGTTAGATTGATAATACTAAGAGTAGTGAGTATAGTAATTCTCGTTCTATCGATCATATAAGCATAATATGGCTAATAATATGAGTTAGATTGATAATAATAAGAGTAATGAGTATAGTAATTGTAGTTCTATCGATCATATCGGCATAATATGGTTAATAATATGGGTTAGATTCATAATAATAAGAGCAATAAGTATAGTAATTGTCGTTCTATCGATCATATAAGCATAATATGGCTAATAATATGAGTTAGATTGATAATAATAAGAGTAGTAAGTATAGTAATTCTCGTTCTCTCGATCATATAAGCATAATATGGCTAATAATATGAGTTAGAGTGATAATACTAAGAGTAGTGAGTATAGTAATTCTCATTCTATCGATCATATAAGCATAATATGGCTAATAATATGAGTTAGATTGATAGTAATAACAGTAATAAGTATAGTAATTGTCGTTCTATCGATAATATAAGCACAATATGGCTAATAATATGAGTTAGATTGATAATACTAAGAGTAGTGAGTATAGTAATTCTCGTTCTATCGATCATATAAGCATAATATGGCTAATAATATGAGTTAGATTGATAATAATAAGAGTGATGAGTATAGTAATTGTAGTTCTATCGATCATTTAAGCATAATATGGCTAATAATATGAGTTAGATTGATAATAATAAGAGTAATGAGTATAGTAATTGTCGTTCTATCGATCATATAAGCATAATATGGCTAATAATATGAGTTAGATTGATAATAATAAGAGTAATAAGTATAGTAATTGTCGCTCTATCGATCATTTAATCATAATATGGCTAATAATATGAGTTAGATTGATAATAATAAGAGTAGTAAGTATAGTATTTGTCGTTCTATCGATCATATAAGCATAATATGGCTAATAATATGAGTTAGATTGATAATAATAAGAGTAATAAGTAGAGTATTTGTCGTTCTATCGATCATGTAAGCATCATATGGCTAATAATATGAGTTAGATTGATAATAATAACAGGAATAAGTATAGTAATTGTCGTTCTATCGATAATATAAGCATAATATGGCTAACAATATGAGTTAGATTGATAATACTAAAAGTAGTGAGTATAGTAATTGTCGTTCTATCGATCATATAAGCATAATATGGCTAATAATATGAGTTAGATTGATAATAATAAGAGTAATAAGTAGAGTATTTGTCGTTCTATCGATCATGTAAGCATAATATGGCTAATAATGCGAGGTAGATTGATAATAATAAGAGTAATAAGTATAGTAATTGTCGTTCTATCGATCATTTAAGCATAATATGGGTAATAGTATGAGGCAGATTGATAATAATAACAGTAATAAGTATAGTAATTGTCGTTCTATCGATCATATAAGCATAATAAGGCTAATAATATGAGTTAGAGTGATAATACTAAGAGTAGTGAGTATAGTAATTCTCATTCTATCGATCATATAAGCATAATATGGCTAATAATATGAGTTAGATTGATAATAATAAGAGTAATGGGTATAGTAATTGTAGTTCTATCGATCATATCTGCATAATATGGTTAATAATATGAGTTAGACTCATAATAATAAGAGTAATAAGTATAGTAATTGTCGTTCTATCGATCATATAAGCATAATATGGCTAATAATATGAGTTAGACTCATAATAATAAGAGTAATAAGTATAGTAATTGTCGTTCTATCGATCATATAAGCATAATATGGCTAATAATATGAGTTAGATTGATAATAATAAGAGTAATAACTACAGGAATTGTCGTTCTCTCGATCATATAAGCATAATATGGCTAATAATATGAGTTAGAGTGATAATACTGAGAGTAGTGAGTATAGTAATTCTCATTCTATCGATCATATAAGCATAATATGGCTAATAATATGAGTTAGATTGATAATAATAACAGTAATAAGTATAGTAATTGTCGTTCTATCGATAATATAAGCATAATATGGCTAACAATATGAGTTAGATTGATAATACTAAAAGTAGTGAGTATAGTAATTCTCGTTCTATCGATCATATAAGCATAATATGGCTAATAATATGAGTTACATTGATAATAATAAGAGTAATGGGTATAGTAATTGTAGTTCTATCGATCATTTAAGCATAATATGGCTAATAATATGAGTTAGATTGACAATAATAACAGTAATAAGTATAGTAATTGTCGTTCTATCGATAATATAAGCATAATATGGCTAATAATATGAGTTAGATTGATAATAATAAGAGTAATAAGTATAGTATTTGTCGTTCTATCGATCATATAAGCATAATATGCCTAATAATACGAGTTAGGTTGATAATAATAAGAGTAATAAGTATAGTAATTGTCGTTCTATCGATCATTTAAGCATAATATGGCTAATAATATGAGTTAGATTGACAATAATAACAGTAATAAGTATAGTAATTGTCGTTCTATCGATAATATAAGCATAATATGGCTAATAATATGAGTTAGATTGATAATAATAAGAGTAATAAGTATAGTATTTGTCGTTCTCTCGATCATATAAGCATAATATGCCTAATAATACGAGTTAGGTTGATAATAATAAGAGTAATAAGTATAGTAATTGTCGTTCTATCGATCATTTAAGCATAATATGGCTAATAATATGAGTTAGATTGATAATAATAAGAGTAATGGGTATAGTAATTGTAGTTCTATCGATCATATCTGCATAATATGGTTAATAATATGAGTTAGACTCATAATAATAAGAGTAATAAGTATAGTAATTGTCGTTCTATCGATCATATAAGCATAATATGGCTAATAATATGAGTTAGATTGATAATAATAAGAGTAATGGGTATAGTAATTGTAGTTCTATCAATCATTTAAGCATAATATGGCTAATAATATGAGTTAGATTAATAATAATAAGCGTAATAAGTATAGTAATTGTCGTTCTATCGATCATTTAAGCATAATATGGCTAATAATATGCGTTAGATTGATAATAATAAGAGTAATAACTACAGGAATTGTCGTTCTCTCGATCATATAAGCATAATATGGCTAATAATATGAGTTAGATTGATAATACTGAGAGTAGTGAGTATAGTAATTCTCATTCTATCGATCATATAAGCATAATATGGCTAATAATATGAGTTAGATTGACAATAATAACAGTAATAAGTATAGTAATTGTCGTTCTATCGATAATATAACCATAATATGGCTAATACTATGAGTTAGATTGATAATAATAAGAGTAATAAGTATAGTATTTGTCGTCCTATCGATCATATAAGCATAATATGGCTAATAATATGAGTTAGATTGATAATAATAAGAGTAATAAGTATAGTAATTGTCGCTCTATCGATCATTTAATCATAATATGGCTAATAATATGAGTTAGATTGATAATAATAAGAGTAGTAAGTATAGTATTTGTCGTTCTATCGATCATATAAGCATAATATGGCTAATAATATGAGGTAGATTGATAATAATAAGAGTAATAAGTATAGTAATTGTCGTTCTATCGATCATTTAAGCATAATATGGGTAATAATATGAGTCAGATTGATAATAATAACAGTAATAAGTATAGTAATTGTCGTTCTATCGATCATATAAGCATAATAAGGCTAATAATATGAGGTAGAGTGATAATAATAAGAGTAATGGGTATAGTAATTGTAGTTCTATCGATCATATCTGCATAGTATGGTTAATAATATGAGTTAGATTCATAATAATAAGAGTAATAAGTATAGTAATTGTCGTTCTCTCGATCATATAAGCATAATATGGCTAATAATATGAGTTAGAGTGATAATACTGAGAGTAGTGAGTATAGTAATTCTCATTCTATCGATCATATAAGCATAATATGGCTAATAATATGAGTTAGATTGACAATAATAACAGTAATAAGTATAGTAATTGTCGTTCTATCGATAATATAACCATAATATGGCTAATAATATGAGTTAGATTGATAATAATAACAGTAATAAGTATAGTAATTGTCGTTCTATCGATAATATAAGCATAATATGGCTAATAATATGAGTTAGATTGATAATACTAAGAGTAGTGAGTATAGTAATTCTCGTTCTATCGATCATATAAGCATAATATGGCTAATAATATGAGTTAGATTGATAATAATAAGAGTGATGAGTATAGTAATTGTAGTTCTACCGATCATTTAAGCATAATATGGCTAATAATATGAGTTAGATTGATAATAATAAGAGTAATGAGTATAGTAATTGTCGTTCTATCGATCATATAAGCATAATAGGGCTAATAATATGAGTTAGATTGATAATACTAAGAGTAGTGAGTATAGTAATTCTCGTTCTATCGATCATATAAGCATAATATGGCTAATAATATGAGTTAGATTGATAATAATAAGAGTAATGAGTATAGTAATTGTAGTTCTATCGATCATATCGGCATAATATGGTTAATAATATGGGTTAGATTCATAATAATAAGAGCAATAAGTATAGTAATTGTCGTTCTATCGATCATATAAGCATAATATGGCTAATAATATGAGTTAGATTGATAATAATAAGAGTAGTAAGTATAGTAATTCTCGTTCTCTCGATCATATAAGCATAATATGGCTAATAATATGAGTTAGAGTGATAATACTAAGAGTAGTGAGTATAGTAATTCTCATTCTATCGATCATATAAGCATAATATGGCTAATAATATGAGTTAGATTGATAGTAATAACAGTAATAAGTATAGTAATTGTCGTTCTATCGATAATATAAGCACAATATGGCTAATAATATGAGTTAGATTGATAATACTAAGAGTAGTGAGTATAGTAATTCTCGTTCTATCGATCATATAAGCATAATATGGCTAATAATATGAGTTAGATTGATAATAATAAGAGTGATGAGTATAGTAATTGTAGTTCTATCGATCATTTAAGCATAATATGGCTAATAATATGAGTTAGATTGATAATAATAAGAGTAATGAGTATAGTAATTGTCGTTCTATCGATCATATAAGCATAATATGGCTAATAATATGAGTTAGATTGATAATAATAAGAGTAATAAGTATAGTAATTGTCGCTCTATCGATCATTTAATCATAATATGGCTAATAATATGAGTTAGATTGATAATAATAAGAGTAGTAAGTATAGTATTTGTCGTTCTATCGATCATATAAGCATAATATGGCTAATAATATGAGTTAGATTGATAATAATAAGAGTAATAAGTAGAGTATTTGTCGTTCTATCGATCATGTAAGCATCATATGGCTAATAATATGAGTTAGATTGATAATAATAACAGGAATAAGTATAGTAATTGTCGTTCTATCGATAATATAAGCATAATATGGCTAACAATATGAGTTAGATTGATAATACTAAAAGTAGTGAGTATAGTAATTGTCGTTCTATCGATCATATAAGCATAATATGGCTAATAATATGAGTTAGATTGATAATAATAAGAGTAATAAGTAGAGTATTTGTCGTTCTATCGATCATGTAAGCATAATATGGCTAATAATGCGAGGTAGATTGATAATAATAAGAGTAATAAGTATAGTAATTGTCGTTCTATCGATCATTTAAGCATAATATGGGTAATAGTATGAGGCAGATTGATAATAATAACAGTAATAAGTATAGTAATTGTCGTTCTATCGATCATATAAGCATAATAAGGCTAATAATATGAGTTAGAGTGATAATACTAAGAGTAGTGAGTATAGTAATTCTCATTCTATCGATCATATAAGCATAATATGGCTAATAATATGAGTTAGATTGATAATAATAAGAGTAATGGGTATAGTAATTGTAGTTCTATCGATCATATCTGCATAATATGGTTAATAATATGAGTTAGACTCATAATAATAAGAGTAATAAGTATAGTAATTGTCGTTCTATCGATCATATAAGCATAATATGGCTAATAATATGAGTTAGACTCATAATAATAAGAGTAATAAGTATAGTAATTGTCGTTCTATCGATCATATAAGCATAATATGGCTAATAATATGAGTTAGATTGATAATAATAAGAGTAATAACTACAGGAATTGTCGTTCTCTCGATCATATAAGCATAATATGGCTAATAATATGAGTTAGAGTGATAATACTGAGAGTAGTGAGTATAGTAATTCTCATTCTATCGATCATATAAGCATAATATGGCTAATAATATGAGTTAGATTGATAATAATAACAGTAATAAGTATAGTAATTGTCGTTCTATCGATAATATAAGCATAATATGGCTAACAATATGAGTTAGATTGATAATACTAAAAGTAGTGAGTATAGTAATTCTCGTTCTATCGATCATATAAGCATAATATGGCTAATAATATGAGTTACATTGATAATAATAAGAGTAATGGGTATAGTAATTGTAGTTCTATCGATCATTTAAGCATAATATGGCTAATAATATGAGTTAGATTGACAATAATAACAGTAATAAGTATAGTAATTGTCGTTCTATCGATAATATAAGCATAATATGGCTAATAATATGAGTTAGATTGATAATAATAAGAGTAATAAGTATAGTATTTGTCGTTCTATCGATCATATAAGCATAATATGCCTAATAATACGAGTTAGGTTGATAATAATAAGAGTAATAAGTATAGTAATTGTCGTTCTATCGATCATTTAAGCATAATATGGCTAATAATATGAGTTAGATTGACAATAATAACAGTAATAAGTATAGTAATTGTCGTTCTATCGATAATATAAGCATAATATGGCTAATAATATGAGTTAGATTGATAATAATAAGAGTAATAAGTATAGTATTTGTCGTTCTCTCGATCATATAAGCATAATATGCCTAATAATACGAGTTAGGTTGATAATAATAAGAGTAATAAGTATAGTAATTGTCGTTCTATCGATCATTTAAGCATAATATGGCTAATAATATGAGTTAGATTGATAATAATAAGAGTAATGGGTATAGTAATTGTAGTTCTATCGATCATATCTGCATAATATGGTTAATAATATGAGTTAGACTCATAATAATAAGAGTAATAAGTATAGTAATTGTCGTTCTATCGATCATATAAGCATAATATGGCTAATAATATGAGTTAGATTGATAATAATAAGAGTAATGGGTATAGTAATTGTAGTTCTATCAATCATTTAAGCATAATATGGCTAATAATATGAGTTAGATTAATAATAATAAGCGTAATAAGTATAGTAATTGTCGTTCTATCGATCATTTAAGCATAATATGGCTAATAATATGAGTTAGATTGATAATAATAAGAGTAATAACTACAGGAATTGTCGTTCTCTCGATCATATAAGCATAATATGGCTAATAATATGAGTTAGATTGATAATACTGAGAGTAGTGAGTATAGTAATTCTCATTCTATCGATCATATAAGCATAATATGGCTAATAATATGAGTTAGATTGACAATAATAACAGTAATAAGTATAGTAATTGTCGTTCTATCGATAATATAACCATAATATGGCTAATACTATGAGTTAGATTGATAATAATAAGAGTAATAAGTATAGTATTTGTCGTCCTATCGATCATATAAGCATAATATGGCTAATAATATGAGTTAGATTGATAATAATAAGAGTAATAAGTATAGTAATTGTCGCTCTATCGATCATTTAATCATAATATGGCTAATAATATGAGTTAGATTGATAATAATAAGAGTAGTAAGTATAGTATTTGTCGTTCTATCGATCATATAAGCATAATATGGCTAATAATATGAGGTAGATTGATAATAATAAGAGTAATAAGTATAGTAATTGTCGTTCTATCGATCATTTAAGCATAATATGGGTAATAATATGAGTCAGATTGATAATAATAACAGTAATAAGTATAGTAATTGTCGTTCTATCGATCATATAAGCATAATAAGGCTAATAATATGAGGTAGAGTGATAATAATAAGAGTAATGGGTATAGTAATTGTAGTTCTATCGATCATATCTGCATAGTATGGTTAATAATATGAGTTAGATTCATAATAATAAGAGTAATAAGTATAGTAATTGTCGTTCTCTCGATCATATAAGCATAATATGGCTAATAATATGAGTTAGAGTGATAATACTGAGAGTAGTGAGTATAGTAATTCTCATTCTATCGATCATATAAGCATAATATGGCTAATAATATGAGTTAGATTGACAATAATAACAGTAATAAGTATAGTAATTGTCGTTCTATCGATAATATAACCATAATATGGCTAATAATATGAGTTAGATTGATAATAATAACAGTAATAAGTATAGTAATTGTCGTTCTATCGATAATATAAGCATAATATGGCTAACAATATGAGTTAGATTGATAATACTAAAAGTAGTGAGTATAGTAATTGTCGTTCTATCGATCATATAAGCATAATATGGCTAATAATATGAGTTAGATTGATAATAATAAGAGTAATAAGTAGAGTATTTGTCGTTCTATCGATCATGTAAGCATAATATGGCTAATAATGCGAGTTAGATTGATAATAATAAGAGAAATAAGTATAGTAATTGTCGTTCTATCGATCATTTAAGCATAATATGGCTAATAATATGAGTTAGATTGATAATAATAAGAGTAGTAAGTATAGTATTTGTCGTTCCATCCATCATATAAGCATAATATGGCTAATAATATGAGGTAGATTGATAATAATAAGAGTAATAAGTATAGTAATTGTCGTTCTATCGATCATTTAAGCATAATATGGGTAATAGTATGAGTCAGATTGATAATAATAACAGTAATAAGTATAGTAATTGTCGTTCTATCGATCATATAAGCATAATAAGGCTAATGATATGAGTTAGAGTGATAATACTAAGAGTAGTGAATATAGTAATTCTCATTCTATCGATCATATAAGCATAATATGGCTAATAATATGAGTTAGATTGATAATAATAAGAGTAATGGGTATAGTAATTGTAGTTCTATCGATCATATCTGCATAATATGGTTAATAATATGAGTTAGACTCATAATAATAAGAGTAATATGTATAGTAATTGTCGTTCTATCGATCATATAAGCATAATATGGCTAATAATATGAGTTAGATTGATAATAATAAGAGTAATGGGTACAGTAATTGTAGTTCTATCGATCATTTAAGCATAATATGGCTAATAATATGAGTTAGATTGATAATAATAAGCGTAATAAGTATAGTAATTGTCGTTCTATCGATCATTTAAGCATAATATGGCTAATAATATGAGTTAGATTGATAATAATAAGAGTAATAACTACAGGAATTGTCGTTCTCTCGATCATATAAGCATAATATGGCTAATAATATGAGTTAGAGTGATAATACTGAGGGTAGTGAGTATAGTAATTCTCATTCTATCGATCATATAAGCATAATATGGCTAATAATATGAGTTAGATTGACAATAATAACAGTAATAAGTATAGTAATTGTCGTTCTATCGATAATATAACCATAATATGGCTAATACTATGAGTTAGATTGATAATAATAAGAGTAATAAGTATAGTATTTGTCGTCCTATCGATCATATAAGCATAATATGGCTAATAATACGAGTTAGGTTGATAATAATAAGAGTAATAAGTATAGTAATTGTCGTTCTATCGATCATTTAAGCATAATATGGCTAATAATACGAGTTAGATTGATAATAATAACAGTAATAAGTATAGTAATTGTCGTTCTATCGATAATATAAGCATAATATGGCTAATAATATGAGTTAGATTGATAATACTAAGAGTAGTGAGTATAGTAATTCTCGTTCTATCGATCATATAAGCATAATATGGCTAATAATATGAGTTAGATTGATAATAATAAGAGTGATGAGTATAGTAATTGTAGTTCTATCGATCATTTAAGCATAATATGGCTAATAATATGAGTTAGATTGATAATAATAAGAGTAATGAGTATAGTAATTGTCGTTCTATCGATCATATAAGCATAATATGGCTAATAATATGAGTTAGATTGATAATAATAAGAGTAATAAGTATAGTAATTGTCGTTCTATCGATCATATAAGCATAATATGGCTAATAATATGAGTTAGATTGATAATAATAAGAGTAATAAGTAGAGTATTTGTCGTTCTATCGATCATGTAAGCATCATATGGCTAATAATATGAGTTAGATTGATAATAATAACAGTAATAAGTATAGTAATTGTCGTTCTATCGATAATATAAGCATAATATGGCTAACAATATGAGTTAGATTGATAATACTAAAAGTAGTGAGTATAGTAATTGTCGTTCTATCGATCATATAAGCATAATATGGCTAATAATATGAGTTAGATTGATAATAATAAGAGTAATAAGTAGAGTATTTGTCGTTCTATCGATCATGTAAGCATAATATGGCTAATAATGCGAGGTAGATTGATAATAATAAGAGTAATAAGTATAGTAATTGTCGTCCTATCGATCATTTAAGCATAATATGGGTAATAGTATGAGTCAGATTGATAATAATAACAGTAATAAGTATAGTAATTGTCGTTCTATCGATCATATAAGCATAATAAGGCTAATAATATGAGTTAGAGTGATAATACTAAGAGTAGTGAGTATAGTAATTCTCATTCTATCGATCATATAAGCATAATATGGCTAATAATATGAGTTAGATTGATAATAATAAGAGTAATGGGTATAGTAATTGTAGTTCTATCGATCATATCTGCATAATATGGTTAATAATATGAGTTAGACTCATAATAATAAGAGTAATAGGTATAGTAATTGTCGTTCTATCGATCATATAAGCATAATATGGCTAATAATATGAGTTAGATTGATAATAATAAGAGTAATGGGTATAGCAATTGTAGTTCTATCAATCATTTATGCATAATATGGCTAATAATATGAGTTAGATTAATAATAATAAGCGTAATAAGTATAGTAATTGTCGTTCTATCGATCATTTAAGCATAATATGGCTAATAATATGAGTTAGATTGATAATAATAAGAGTAATAACTACAGGAATTGTCGTTCTCTCGATCATATAAGCATAATATGGCTAATAATATGAGTTAGAGTGATAATACTGAGAGTAGTGAGTATAGTAATTCTCATTCTATCGATCATATAAGCATAATATGGCTAATAATATGAGTTAGAT
The DNA here is from genome assembly GCF_050947335.1 of Megachile rotundata. Lineage (NCBI taxonomy): Eukaryota > Metazoa > Arthropoda > Insecta > Hymenoptera > Megachilidae > Megachile > Megachile rotundata. The sequence continues at coordinate 20,347 of NW_027473932.1, forward strand.
TGACAATAATAACAGTAATAAGTATAGTAATTGTCGTTCTATCGATAATATAACCATAATATGGCTAATACTATGAGTTAGATTGATAATAATAAGAGTAATAAGTATAGTATTTGTCGTCCTATCGATCATATAAGCATAATATGGCTAATAATATGAGTTAGATTGATAATAATAAGAGTAATAAGTATAGTAATTGTCGCTCTATCGATCATTTAATCATAATATGGCTAATAATATGAGTTAGATTGATAATAATAAGAGTAGTAAGTATAGTATTTGTCGTTCTATCGATCATATAAGCATAATATGGCTAATAATATGAGGTAGATTGATAATAATAAGAGTAATAAGTATAGTAATTGTCGTTCTATCGATCATTTAAGCATAATATGGGTAATAATATGAGTCAGATTGATAATAATAACAGTAATAAGTATAGTAATTGTCGTTCTATCGATCATATAAGCATAATAAGGCTAATAATATGAGGTAGAGTGATAATAATAAGAGTAATGGGTATAGTAATTGTAGTTCTATCGATCATATCTGCATAGTATGGTTAATAATATGAGTTAGATTCATAATAATAAGAGTAATAAGTATAGTAATTGTCGTTCTCTCGATCATATAAGCATAATATGGCTAATAATATGAGTTAGAGTGATAATACTGAGAGTAGTGAGTATAGTAATTCTCATTCTATCGATCATATAAGCATAATATGGCTAATAATATGAGTTAGATTGACAATAATAACAGTAATAAGTATAGTAATTGTCGTTCTATCGATAATATAACCATAATATGGCTAATACTATGAGTTAGATTGATAATAATAAGAGTAATAAGTATAGTATTTGTCGTCCTATCGATCATATAAGCATAATATGGCTAATAATACGAGTTAGGTTGATAATAATAAGAGTAATAAGTATAGTAATTGTCGTTCTATCGATCATTTAAGCATAATATGGCTAATAATACGAGTTAGATTGATAATAATAACAGTAATAAGTATAGTAATTGTCGTTCTATCGATAATATAAGCATAATATGGCTAATAATATGAGTTAGATTGATAATACTAAGAGTAGTGAGTATAGTAATTCTCGTTCTATCGATCATATAAGCATAATATGGCTAATAATATGAGTTAGATTGATAATAATAAGAGTGATGAGTATAGTAATTGTAGTTCTATCGATCATTTAAGCATAATATGGCTAATAATATGAGTTAGATTGATAATAATAAGAGTGATGAGTATAGTAATTGTCGTTCTATCGATCATATAAGCATAATATGGCTAATAATATGAGTTAGATTGATAATAATAAGAGTAATAAGTATAGTAATTGTCGCTCTATCGATCATTTAATCATAATATGGCTAATAATATGAGTTAGATTGATAATAATAAGAGTAGTAAGTATAGTATTTGTCGTTCTATCGATCATATAAGCATAATATGGCTAATAATATGAGGTAGATTGATAATAATAAGAGTAATAAGTATAGTAATTGTCGTTCTATCGATCATTTAAGCATAATATGGGTAATAATATGAGTCAGATTGATAATAATAACAGTAATAAGTATAGTAATTGTCGTTCTATCGATCATATAAGCATAATAAGGCTAATAATATGAGGTAGAGTGATAATAATAAGAGTAATGGGTATAGTAATTGTAGTTCTATCGATCATATCTGCATAGTATGGTTAATAATATGAGTTAGATTCATAATAATAAGAGTAATAAGTATAGTAATTGTCGTTCTATCGATCATATAAGCATAATATGGCTAATAATATGAGTTAGATTGATAATAATAAGAGTAATGGGTATAGTAATTGTAGTTCTATCGATCATTTAAGCATAATATGGCTAATAATATGAGTTAGATTGATAATAATAAGCGTAATAAGTATAGTAATTGTCGTTCTATCGATCATTTAAGCATAATATGGGTAATAATATGAGTCAGATTGATAATAATAACAGTAATAAGTATAGTAATTGTCGTTCTATCGATCATATAAGCATAATAAGGCTAATAATATGAGGTAGAGTGATAATACTAAGAGTAGTGAGTATAGTCATTCTCATTCTATCGATCATATAAGCATAATATGGCTAATAATATGAGTTAGATTGATAATAATAAGAGTAATGGGTATAGTAATTGTAGTTCTATCGATCATATCTGCATAATATGGTTCATAATATGAGTTAGATTCATAATAATAAGAGTAATAAGTATAGTAATTGTCGTTCTATCGATCATATAAGCACAATATGGCTAATAATATGAGTTAGATTGATAATACTAAGAGTAGTGAGTATAGTAATTGTCGTTCTATCGATCATATAAGCATAATATGGCTAATAATATGAGTTAGATTGATAATAATAAGAGTAATAAGTAGAGTATTTGTCGTTCTATCGATCATGTAAGCATCATATGTCTAATAATACGAGTTAGATTGATAATAATAAGAGTAATAAGTATAGTAATTGTCGTTCTATCGATCATTTAAGCATAATATGGCTAATAATATGAGTTAGATTGATAATAATAACAGTAATAAGTATAGTAATTGTCGTTCTATCGATAATATAAGCATAATATGGCTAACAATATGAGTTAGATTGATAATACTAAAAGTAGTGAGTATAGTAATTGTCGTTCTATCGATCATATAAGCATAATATGGCTAATAATATGAGTTAGATTGATAATAATAAGAGTAATAAGTAGAGTATTTGTCGTTCTATCGATCATGTAAGCATAATATGGCTAATAATGCGAGTTAGATTGATAATAATAAGAGAAATAAGTATAGTAATTGTCGTTCTATCGATCATTTAAGCATAATATGGCTAATAATATGAGTTAGATTGATAATAATAAGAGTAGTAAGTATAGTATTTGTCGTTCCATCCATCATATAAGCATAATATGGCTAATAATATGAGGTAGATTGATAATAATAAGAGTAATAAGTATAGTAATTGTCGTTCTATCGATCATTTAAGCATAATATGGGTAATAGTATGAGTCAGATTGATAATAATAACAGTAATAAGTATAGTAATTGTCGTTCTATCGATCATATAAGCATAATAAGGCTAATGATATGAGTTAGAGTGATAATACTAAGAGTAGTGAATATAGTAATTCTCATTCTATCGATCATATAAGCATAATATGGCTAATAATATGAGTTAGATTGATAATAATAAGAGTAATGGGTATAGTAATTGTAGTTCTATCGATCATATCTGCATAATATGGTTAATAATATGAGTTAGACTCATAATAATAAGAGTAATAAGTATAGTAATTGTCGTTCTATCGATCATATAAGCATAATATGGCTAATAATATGAGTTAGATTGATAATAATAAGAGTAATGGGTATAGTAATTGTAGTTCTATCGATCATTTAAGCATAATATGGCTAATAATATGAGTTAGATTGATAATAATAAGCGTAATAAGTATAGTAATTGTCGTTCTATCGATCATTTCAGCATAATATGGCTAATAATATGAGTTAGATTGATAATAATAAGAGTAATAACTACAGGAATTGTCGTTCTCTCGATCATATAAGCATAATATGGCTAATAATATGAGTTAGAGTGATAATACTGAGAGTAGTGAGTATAGTAATTCTCATTCTATCGATCATATAAGCATAATATGGCTAATAATATGAGTTAGATTGACAATAATAACAGTAATAAGTATAGTAATTGTCGTTCTATCGATAATATAACCATAATATGGCTAATACTATGAGTTAGATTGATAATAATAAGAGTAATAAGTATAGTATTTGTCGTCCTATCGATCATATAAGCATAATATGGCTAATAATACGAGTTAGGTTGATAATAATAAGAGTAATAAGTATAGTAATTGTCGTTCTATCGATCATTTAAGCATAATATGGCTAATAATACGAGTTAGATTGATAATAATAACAGTAATAAGTATAGTAATTGTCGTTCTATCGATAATATAAGCATAATATGGCTAATAATATGAGTTAGATTGATAATACTAAGAGTAGTGAGTATAGTAATTCTCGTTCTATCGATCATATAAGCATAATATGGCTAATAATATGAGTTAGATTGAGAATAATAAGAGTGATGAGTATAGTAATTGTAGTTCTATCGATCATTTAAGCATAATATGGCTAATAATATGAGTTAGATTGATAATAATAAGAGTAATGAGTATAGTAATTGTCGTTCTATCGATCATATAAGCATAATATGGCTAATAATATGAGTTAGATTGATAATAATAAGAGTAATAAGTATAGTAATTGTCGTTCTATCGATCATTTAATCATAATATGGCTAATAATATGAGTTAGATTGATAATAATAAGAGTAGTAAGTATAGTATTTGTCGTTCTATCGATCATATAAGCATAATATGGCTAATAATATGAGGTAGATTGATAATAATAAGAGTAATAAGTATAGTAATTGTCGTTCTATCGATCATTTAAGCATAATATGGGTAATAATATGAGTCAGATTGATAATAATAACAGTAATAAGTATAGTAATTGTCGTTCTATCGATCATATAAGCATAATAAGGCTAATAATATGAGGTAGAGTGATAATACTAAGAGTAGTGAGTATAGTAATTCTCATTCTATCGATCATATAAGCATAATATGGCTAATAATATGAGTTAGATTGATAATAATAAGAGTAATGGGTATAGTAATTGTAGTTCTATCGATCATATCTGCATAGTATGGTTAATAATATGAGTTAGATTCATAATAATAAGAGTAATAAGTATAGTAATTGTCGTTCTATCGATCATATAAGCATAATATGGCTAATAATATGAGTTAGATTGATAATAATAAGAGTAATGGGTATAGTAATTGTAGTTCTATCGATCATTTAAGCATAATATGGCTAATAATATGAGTTAGATTGATAATAATAAGCGTAATAAGTATAGTAATTGTCGTTCTATCGATCATTTAAGCATAATATGGGTAATAATATGAGTCAGATTGATAATAATAACAGTAATAAGTATAGTAATTGTCGTTCTATCGATCATATAAGCATAATAAGGCTAATAATATGAGGTAGAGTGATAATACTAAGAGTAGTGAGTATAGTCATTCTCATTCTATCGATCATATAAGCATAATATGGCTAATAATATGAGTTAGATTGATAATAATAAGAGTAATGGGTATAGTAATTGTAGTTCTATCGATCATATCTGCATAATATGGTTCATAATATGAGTTAGATTCATAATAATAAGAGCAATAAGTATAGTAATTGTCGTTCTATCGATCATATAAGCACAATATGGCTAATAATATCAGTTAGATTGATAATACTAAGAGTAGTGAGTATAGTAATTGTCGTTCTATCGATCATATAAGCATAATATGGCTAATAATATGAGTTAGATTGATAATAATAAGAGTAATAAGTAGAGTATTTGTCGTTCTATCGATCATGTAAGCATCATATGGCTAATAATACGAGTTAGATTGATAATAATAAGAGTAATAAGTATAGTAATTGTCGTTCTATCGATCATTTAAGCATAATATGGCTAATAATATGAGTTAGATTGATAATAATAACAGTAATAAGTATAGTAATTGTCGTTCTATCGATAATATAAGCATAATATGGCTAACAATATGAGTTAGATTGATAATACTAAAAGTAGTGAGTATAGTAATTGTCGTTCTATCGATCATATAAGCATAATATGGCTAATAATATGAGTTAGATTGATAATAATAAGAGTAATAAGTTGAGTATTTGTCGTTCTATCGATCATGTAAGCATAATATGGCTAATAATGCGAGGTAGATTGATAATAATAAGAGTAATAAGTATAGTAATTGTCGTTCTATCGATCATTTAAGCATAATATGGGTAATAGTATGAGTCAGATTGATAATAATAACAGTAATAAGTATAGTAATTGTCGTTCTATCGATCATATAAGCATAATAAGGCTAATAATATGAGTTAGAGTGATAATACTAAGAGTAGTGAGTATAGTAATTCTCATTCTATCGATCATATAAGCATAATATGGCTAATAATATGAGTTAGATTGATAATAATAAGAGTAATGGGTATAGTAATTGTAGTTCTATCGATCATATCTGCATAATATGGTTAATAATATGAGTTAGACTCATAATAATAAGAGTAATAAGTATAGTAATTGTCGTTCTATCGATCATATAAGCATAATATGGCTAATAATATGAGTTAGATTGATAATAATAAGAGTAATGGGTATAGTAATTGTAGTTCTATCAATCATTTAAGCATAATATGGCTAATAATATGAGTTAGATTGATAATAATAAGCGTAATAAGTATAGTAATTGTCGTTCTATCGATCATTTAAGCATAATATGGCTAATAATATGAGTTAGATTGATAATAATAAGAGTAATAACTACAGGAATTGTCGTTCTCTCGATCATATAAGCATAATATGGCTAATAATATGAGTTAGAGTGATAATACTGAGAGTAGTGAGTATAGTAATTCTCATTCTATCGATCATATAAGCATAATATGGCTAATAATATGAGTTAGATTGACAATAATAACAGTAATAAGTATAGTAATTGTCGTTCTATCGATAATATAACCATAATATGGCTAATACTATGAGTTAGATTGATAATAATAAGAGTAATAAGTATAGTATTTGTCGTCCTATCGATCATATAAGCATAATATGGCTAATAATATGAGTTAGATTGATAATAATAAGAGTAATAAGTATAGTAATTGTCGCTCTATCGATCATTTAATCATAATATGGCTAATAATATGAGTTAGATTGATAATAATAAGAGTAGTAAGTATAGTATTTGTCGTTCTATCGATCATATAAGCATAATATGGCTAATAATATGAGGTAGATTGATAATAATAAGAGTAATAAGTATAGTAATTGTCGTTCTATCGATCATTTAAGCATAATATGGGTAATAATATGAGTCAGATTGATAATAATAACAGTAATAAGTATAGTAATTGTCGTTCTATCGATCATATAAGCATAATAAGGCTAATAATATGAGGTAGAGTGATAATAATAAGAGTAATGGGTATAGTAATTGTAGTTCTATCGATCATATCTGCATAGTATGGTTAATAATATGAGTTAGATTCATAATAATAAGAGTAATAAGTATAGTAATTGTCGTTCTCTCGATCATATAAGCATAATATGGCTAATAATATGAGTTAGAGTGATAATACTGAGAGTAGTGAGTATAGTAATTCTCATTCTATCGATCATATAAGCATAATATGGCTAATAATATGAGTTAGATTGACAATAATAACAGTAATAAGTATAGTAATTGTCGTTCTATCGATAATATAACCATAATATGGCTAATACTATGAGTTAGATTGATAATAATAAGAGTAATAAGTATAGTATTTGTCGTCCTATCGATCATATAAGCATAATATGGCTAATAATACGAGTTAGGTTGATAATAATAAGAGTAATAAGTATAGTAATTGTCGTTCTATCGATCATTTAAGCATAATATGGCTAATAATACGAGTTAGATTGATAATAATAACAGTAATAAGTATAGTAATTGTCGTTCTATCGATAATATAAGCATAATATGGCTAATAATATGAGTTAGATTGATAATACTAAGAGTAGTGAGTATAGTAATTCTCGTTCTATCGATCATATAAGCATAATATGGCTAATAATATGAGTTAGATTGATAATAATAAGAGTAATGGGTATAGTAATTGTAGTTCTATCGATCATTTAAGCATAATATGGCTAATAATATGAGTTAGATTGATAATAATAAGCGTAATAAGTATAGTAATTGTCGTTCTATCGATCATTTAAGCATAATATGGGTAATAATATGAGTCAGATTGATAATAATAACAGTAATAAGTATAGTAATTGTCGTTCTATCGATCATATAAGCATAATAAGGCTAATAATATGAGGTAGAGTGATAATACTAAGAGTAGTGAGTATAGTCATTCTCATTCTATCGATCATATAAGCATAATATGGCTAATAATATGAGTTAGATTGATAATAATAAGAGTAATGGGTATAGTAATTGTAGTTCTATCGATCATATCTGCATAATATGGTTCATAATATGAGTTAGATTGATAATACTAAGAGTAGTGAGTATAGTAATTGTCGTTCTATCGATCATATAAGCATAATATGGCTAATAATATGAGTTAGATTGATAATAATAAGAGTAATAAGTAGAGTATTTGTCGTTCTATCGATCATGTAAGCATCATATGGCTAATAATACGAGTTAGATTGATAATAATAAGAGTAATAAGTATAGTAATTGTCGTTCTATCGATCATTTAAGCATAATATGGCTAATAATATGAGTTAGATTGATAATAATAACAGTAATAAGTATAGTAATTGTCGTTCTATCGATAATATAAGCATAATATGGCTAACAATATGAGTTAGATTGATAATACTAAAAGTAGTGAGTATAGTAATTGTCGTTCTATCGATCATATAAGCATAATATGGCTAATAATATGAGTTAGATTGATAATAATAAGAGTAATAAGTAGAGTATTTGTCGTTCTATCGATCATGTAAGCATAATATGGCTAATAATGCGAGTTAGATTGATAATAATAAGAGAAATAAGTATAGTAATTGTCGTTCTATCGATCATTTAAGCATAATATGGCTAATAATATGAGTTAGATTGATAATAATAAGAGTAGTAAGTATAGTATTTGTCGTTCCATCCATCATATAAGCATAATATGGCTAATAATATGAGGTAGATTGATAATAATAAGAGTAATAAGTATAGTAATTGTCGTTCTATCGATCATTTAAGCATAATATGGGTAATAGTATGAGTCAGATTGATAATAATAACAGTAATAAGTATAGTAATTGTCGTTCTATCGATCATATAAGCATAATAAGGCTAATGATATGAGTTAGAGTGATAATACTAAGAGTAGTGATTATAGTAATTCTCATTCTATCGATCATATAAGCATAATATGGCTAATAATATGAGTTAGATTGATAATAATAAGAGTAATGGGTATAGTAATTGTAGTTCTATCGATCATATCTGCATAATATGGTTAATAATATGAGTTAGACTCATAATAATAAGAGTAATAAGTATAGTAATTGTCGTTCTATCGATCATATAAGCATAATATGGCTAATAATATGAGTTAGATTGATAATAATAAGAGTAATGGGTATAGTAATTGTAGTTCTATCGATCATTTAAGCATAATATGGCTAATAATATGAGTTAGATTGATAATAATAAGCGTAATAAGTATAGTAATTGTCGTTCTATCGATCATTTAAGCATAATATGGCTAATAATATGAGTTAGATTGATAATAATAAGAGTAATAACTACAGGAATTGTCGTTCTCTCGATCATATAAGCATAATATGGCTAATAATATGAGTTAGAGTGATAATACTGAGAGTAGTGAGTATAGTAATTCTCATTCTATCGATCATATAAGCATAATATGGCTAATAATATGAGTTAGATTGACAATAATAACAGTAATAAGTATAGTAATTGTCGTTCTATCGATAATATAACCATAATATGGCTAATACTATGAGTTAGATTGATAATAATAAGAGTAATAAGTATAGTATTTGTCGTCCTATCGATCATATAAGCATAATATGGCTAATAATACGAGTTAGGTTGATAATAATAAGAGTAATAAGTATAGTAATTGTCGTTCTATCGATCATTTAAGCATAATATGGCTAATAATACGAGTTAGATTGATAATAATAACAGTAATAAGTATAGTAATTGTCGTTCTATCGATAATATAAGCATAATATGGCTAATAATATGAGTTAGATTGATAATACTAAGAGTAGTGAGTATAGTAATTCTCGTTCTATCGATCATATAAGCATAATATGGCTAATAATATGAGTTAGATTGATAATAATAAGAGTGATGAGTATAGTAATTGTAGTTCTATCGATCATTTAAGCATAATATGGCTAATAATATGAGTTAGATTGATAATAATAAGAGTAATGAGTATAGTAATTGTCGTTCTATCGATCATATAAGCATAATATGGCTAATAATATGAGTTAGATTGATAATAATAAGAGTAATAAGTATAGTAATTGTCGTTCTATCGATCATTTAATCATAATATGGCTAATAATATGAGTTAGATTGATAATAATAAGAGTAGTAAGTATAGTATTTGTCGTTCTATCGATCATATAAGCATAATATGGCTAATAATATGAGGTAGATTGATAATAATAAGAGTAGTGAGTATAGTAATTCTCGTTCTATCGATCATATAAGCATAATATGGCTAATAATATGAGGTAGAGTGATAATACTAAGAGTAGTGAGTATAGTAATTCTCATTCTATCGATCATATAAGCATAATATGGCTAATAATATGAGTTAGATTGATAATAATAAGAGTAATGGGTATAGTAATTGTAGTTCTATCGATCATATCTGCATAGTATGGTTAATAATATGAGTTAGATTCATAATAATAAGAGTAATAAGTATAGTAATTGTCGTTCTATCGATCATATAAGCATAATATGGCTAATAATATGAGTTAGATTGATAATAATAAGAGTAATGGGTATAGTAATTGTAGTTCTATCGATCATTTAAGCATAATATGGCTAATAATATGAGTTAGATTGATAATAATAAGCGTAATAAGTATAGTAATTGTCGTTCTATCGATCATTTAAGCATAATATGGCTAATAATATGAGTTAGATTGATAATAATAAGAGTAATAACTACAGGAATTGTCGTTCTCTCGATCATATAAGCATAATATGGCTAATAATATGAGTTAGAGTGATAATACTGAGAGTAGTGAGTATATTAATTCTCATTCTATCGATCATATAAGCATAATATGGCTAATATTATGAGTTAGATTGATAATAATAACAGTAATAAGTATAGTAATTGTCGTTCTATCGATAATATAAGCATAATATGGCTAATAATATGAGTTAGATTGATAATAATAAGAGTAATAAGTATAGTATTTGTCGTTCTATCGATCATATAAGCATAATATGGCTAATAATACGAGTTAGATTGATAATAATAAGAGTAATAAGTATAGTAATTGTCGTTCTATCGATAATATAAGCATAATATGGCTAATAATATGAGTTAGATTGATAATACTAAGAGTAGTGAGTATTGTAATTCTCGTTCTATCGATCATATAAGCATAATATGGCTAATAATATGAGTTAGATTGATAATAATAAGAGTAATGGGTATAGTAATTGTAGTTCTATCGATCATTTAAGCATAATATGGCTAATAATATGAGTTAGATTGATAATAATAACAGTAATAAGTATAGTAATTGTCGTTCTATCGATAATATAACCATAATATGGCTAATAATATGAGTTAGATTGATAATAATAAGAGTAATAAGTATAGTATTTGTCGTTCTATCGATCATATAAGCATAATATGGCTAATAATACGAGTTAGGTTGATAATAATAAGAGTAATAAGTATAGTAATTGTCGTTCTATCGATCATTTAAGCATAATATGGCTAATAATATGAGTTAGATTGATAATAATAACAGTAATAAGTATAGTAATTGTCGTTCTATCGATAATATAAGCATAATATGGCTAATAATATGAGTTAGATTGATAATACTAAGAGTAGTGAGTATAGTAATTCTCGTTCTATCGATCATATAAGCATAATATGGCTAATAATATGAGTTAGATTGATAATAATAAGAGTGATGAGTATAGTAATTGTAGTTCTATCGATCATTTAAGCATAATATGGCTAATAATATGAGTTAGATTGATAATAATAAGAGTAATGAGAGTAGTAATTGTCGTTCTATCGATCATATAAGCATAATAGGGCTAATAATATGAGTTAGATTGATAATACTAAGAGTAGTGAGTATAGTAATTCTCGTTCTATCGATCATATAAGCATAATATGGCTAATAATATGAGTTAGATTGATAATAATAAGAGTAATGAGTATAGTAATTGTAGTTCTATCGATCATATCGGCATAATATGGTTAATAATATGGGTTAGATTCATAATAATAAGAGCAATAAGTATAGTAATTGTCGTTCTATCGATCATATAAGCATAATATGGCTAATAATATGAGTTAGATTGATAATAATAAGAGTAGTAAGTATAGTAATTGTCGTTCTCTCGATCATATAAGCATAATATGGCTAATAATATGAGTTAGAGTGATAATACTAAGAGTAGTGAGTATAGTAATTGTCGTCCTATCGATCATATAAGCATAATATGGCTAATAATATGAGTTAGATTGATAATAATAAGAGTAATAAGTAGAGTATTTGTCGTTCTATCGATCATATAAGCATAATATGGCTAATAATACGAGTTAGATTGATAATAATAAGAGTAATAAGTATAGTAATTGTCGTTCTATCGATCATTTAAGCATAATATGGCTAATAATATGAGTTAAATTGATAATAATAACAGTAATAAGTAGAGTAATTGTCGTTCTATCGATAATATAAGCATAATATGGCTAATAATATGAGTTAGATTGATAATACTAAGAGTAGTGAGTATAGTAATTCTCGTTCTATCGATCATATAAGCATAATATGGCTAATAATATGAGTTAGATTGATAATAATAAGAGTAATGGGTATAGTAATTGTCGTTCTATCGATAATATAAGCATAATATGGCTAATAATATGAGTTAGATTGATAATAATAAGAGTAATAAGTATAGTATTTGTCGTTCTATCGATCATATAAGCATAATATGGCTAATAATACGAGTTAGATTGATAATAATAAGAGTAATAAGTATAGTAATTGTCGTTCTATCGATAATATAAGCATAATATGGCTAATAATATGAGTTAGATTGATAATACTAAGAGTAGTGAGTATTGTAATTCTCGTTCTATCGATCATATAAGCATAATATGGCTAATAATATGAGTTAGATTGATAATAATAAGAGTAATAAGTATAGTAATTGTCGTTCTATCGATAATATAAGCATAATATGGCTAATAATATGAGTTAGATTGATAATACTAAGAGTAGTGAGTATAGTAATTCTCGTTCTATCGATCATATAAGCATAATATGGCTAATAATATGAGTTAGATTGATAATAATAAGAGTGATGAGTATAGTAATTGTAGTTCTATCGATCATTTAAGCATAATATGGCTAATAATATGAGTTAGATTGATAATAATAAGAGTAATGAGTATAGTAATTGTCGTTCTATCGATCATATAAGCATAATAGGGCTAATAATATGAGTTAGATTGATAATACTAAGAGTAGTGAGTATAGTAATTCTCGTTCTATCGATCATATAAGCATAATATGGCTAATAATATGAGTTAGATTGATAATAATAAGAGTAATGAGTATAGTAATTGTAGTTCTATCGATCATATCGGCATAATATGGTTAATAATATGGGTTAGATTCATAATAATAAGAGCAATAAGTATAGTAATTGTCGTTCTATCGATCATATAAGCATAATATGGCTAATAATATGAGTTAGATTGATAATAATAAGAGTAGTAAGTATAGTAATTCTCGTTCTCTCGATCATATAAGCATAATATGGCTAATAATATGAGTTAGAGTGATAATACTAAGAGTAGTGAGTATAGTAATTCTCATTCTATCGATCATATAAGCATAATATGGCTAATAATATGAGTTAGATTGATAGTAATAACAGTAATAAGTATAGTAATTGTCGTTCTATCGATAATATAAGCACAATATGGCTAATAATATGAGTTAGATTGATAATACTAAGAGTAGTGAGTATAGTAATTGTCGTTCTATCGATCATATAAGCATAATATGGCTAATAATATGAGTTAGATTGATAATAATAAGAGTAATAAGTAGAGTATTTGTCGTTCTATCGATCATGTAAGCATCATATGGCTAATAATACGAGTTAGATTGATAATAATAAGAGTAATAAGTATAGTAATTGTCGTTCTATCGATCATTTAAGCATAATATGGCTAATAATATGAGTTAGATTGATAATAATAACAGTAATAAGTATAGTAATTGTCGTTCTATCGATAATATAAGCATAATATGGCTAACAATATGAGTTAGATTGATAATACTAAAAGTAGTGAGTATAGTAATTGTCGTTCTATCGATCATATAAGCATAATATGGCTAATAATATGAGTTAGATTGATAATAATAAGAGTAATAAGTAGAGTATTTGTCGTTCTATCGATCATGTAAGCATAATATGGCTAATAATGCGAGTTGGATTGATAATAATAAGAGAAATAAGTATAGTAATTGTCGTTCTATCGATCATTTAAGCATAATATGGCTAATAATATGAGTTAGATTGATAATAATAAGAGTAGTAAGTATAGTATTTGTCGTTCCATCCATCATATAAGCATAATATGGCTAATAATATGAGGTAGATTGATAATAATAAGAGTAATAAGTATAGTAATTGTCGTTCTATCGATCATTTAAGCATAATATGGGTAATAGTATGAGTCAGATTGATAATAATAACAGTAATAAGTATAGTAATTGTCGTTCTATCGATCATATAAGCATAATAAGGCTAATAATATGAGTTAGAGTGATAATACTAAGAGTAGTGAGTATAGTAATTCTCATTCTATCGATCATATAAGCATAATATGGCTAATAATATGAGTTAGATTGATAATAATAAGAGTAATGGGTATAGTAATTGTAGTTCTATCGATCATATCTGCATAATATGGTTAATAATATGAGTTAGACTCATAATAATAAGAGGAATAAGTATAGTAATTGTCGTTCTATCGATCATATAAGCATAATATGGCTAATAATATGAGTTAGATTGATAATAATAAGCGTAATAAGTATAGTAATTGTCGTTCTATCGATCATTTAAGCATAATATGGCTAATAATATGAGTTAGATTGATAATAATAAGAGTAATAACTACAGGAATTGTCGTTCTCTCGATCATATAAGCATAATATGGCTAATAATATGAGTTAGAGTGATAATACTGAGAGTAGTGAGTATAGTAATTCTCATTCTATCGATCATATAAGCATAATATGGCTAATAATATGAGTTAGATTGACAATAATAACAGTAATAAGTATAGTAATTGTCGTTCTATCGATAATATAACCATAATATGGCTAATACTATGAGTTAGATTGATAATAATAAGAGTAATAAGTATAGTATTTGTCGTCCTATCGATCATATAAGCATAATATGGCTAATAATACGAGTTAGGTTGATAATAATAAGAGTAATAAGTATAGTAATTGTCGTTCTATCGATCATTTAAGCATAATATGGCTAATAATACGAGTTAGATTGATAATAATAACAGTAATAAGTATAGTAATTGTCGTTCTATCGATAATATAAGCATAATATGGCTAATAATATGAGTTAGATTGATAATACTAAGAGTAGTGAGTATAGTAATTCTCGTTCTATCGATCATATAAGCATAATATGGCTAATAATATGAGTTAGATTGATAATAATAAGAGTGATGAGTATAGTAATTGTAGTTCTATCGATCATTTAAGCATAATATGGCTAATAATATGAGTTAGATTGATAATAATAAGAGTAATGAGTATAGTAATTGTCGTTCTATCGATCATATAAGCATAATATGGCTAATAATATGAGTTAGATTGATAATAATAAGAGTAATAAGTATAGTAATTGTCGCTCTATCGATCATATAAGCATAATATGGCTAATAATACGAGTTAGGTTGATAATAATAAGAGTGATGAGTATAGTAATTGTAGTTCTATCGATCATTTAAGCATAATATGGCTAATAATATGAGTTAGATTGATAATAATAAGAGTAATGAGAATAGTAATTGTCGTTCTATCGATCATATAAGCATAATAGGGCTAATAATAAGAGTTAGATTGATAATACTAAGAGTAGTGAGTATAGTAATTCTCGTTCTATCGATCATATAAGCATAATATGGCTAATAATATGAGTTAGATTGATAATAATAAGAGTAATGAGTATAGTATATGTAGTTCTATCGATCATATCGGCATAATATGGTTAATAATATGGGTTAGATTCATAATAATAAGAGCAATAAGTATAGTAATTGTCGTTCTATCGATCATATAAGCATAATATGGCTAATAATATGAGTTAGATTGATAATAATAAGAGTAGTAAGTATAGTAATTCTCGTTCTCTCGATCATATAAGCATAATATGGCTAATAATATGAGTTAGAGTGATAATACTAAGAGTAGTGAGTATAGTAATTCTCATTCTATCGATCATATAAGCATAATATGGCTAATAATATGAGTTAGATTGATAGTAATAACAGTAATAAGTATAGTAATTGTCGTTCTATCGATAATATAAGCACAATATGGCTAATAATATGAGTTAGATTGATAATACTAAGAGTAGTGAGTATAGTAATTGTCGTTCTATCGAACATATAAGCATAATATGGCTAATAATATGAGTTAGATTGATAATAATAAGAGAAATAAGTAGAGTATTTGTCGTTCTATCGATCATGTAAGCATCATATGGCTAATAATACGAGTTAGATTGATAATAATAAGAGTAATAAGTATAGTAATTGTCGTTCTATCGATCATTTAAGCATAATATGGCTAATAATATGAGTTAGATTGATAATAATAACAGTAATAAGTATAGTAATTGTCGTTCTATCGATAATATAAGCATAATATGGCTAACAATATGAGTTAGATTGATAATACTAAAAGTAGTGAGTATAGTAATTGTCGTTCTATCGATCATATAAGCATAATATGGCTAATAATATGAGTTAGATTGATAATAATAAGAGTAATAAGTAGAGTATTTGTCGTTCTATCGATCATGTAAGCATAATATGGCTAATAATGCGAGTTAGATTGATAATAATAAGAGAAATAAGTATAGTAATTGTCGTTCTATCGATCATTTAAGCATAATATGGCTAATAATATGAGTTAGATTGATAATAATAAGAGTAGTAAGTATAGTATTTGTCGTTCCATCGATCATATAAGCATAATATGGCTAATAATATGAGGTAGATTGATAATAATAAGAGTAATAAGTATAGTAATTGTCGTTCTATCGATCATTTAAGCATAATATGGGTAATAGTATGAGTCAGATTGATAATAATAACAGTAATAAGTATAGTAATTGTCGTTCTATCGATAATATAAACATAATATGGCTAATAATATGAGTTAGATTGATAATACTAAGAGTAGTGAGTATAGTAATTCTCGTTCTATCGATCATATAAGCATAATATGGCTAATAATATGAGTTAGATTGATAATAATAAGAGTGATGAGTATAGTAATTGTAGTTCTATCGATCATTTAAGCATAATATGGCTAATAATATGAGTTAGATTGATAATAATAAGAGTAATGAGTATAGTAATTGTCGTTCTATCGATCATATAAGCATAATATGGCTAATAATATGAGTTAGATTGATAATAATAAGAGTAATAAGTATAGTAATTGTCGTTCTCTCGATCATATAAGCATAATATGGCTAATAATATGAGTTAGAGTGATAATACTAAGAGTAGTGAGTATAGTAATTGTCGTCCTATCGATCATATAAGCATAATATGGCTAATAATATGAGTTAGATTGATAATAATAAGAGTAATAAGTAGAGTATTTGTCGTTCTATCGATCATATAAGCATAATATGGCTAATAATACGAGTTAGATTGATAATAATAAGAGTAATAAGTATAGTAATTGTCGTTCTATCGATCATGTAAGCATCATATGGCTAATAATACGAGTTAGATTGATAATAATAAGAGTAATAAGTATAGTAATTGTCGTTCTATCGATCATTTAAGCATAATATGGCTAATAATATGAGTTAGATTGATAATAATAACACTAATAAGTATAGTAATTATCGTTCTATCGATAATATAAGCATAATATGGCTAATAATATGAGTTAGAGTGATAATACTAAGAGTACTGAGTATAGTAATTCTCATTCTATCGATCATATAAGCATAATATGGCTAATAATATGAGTTAGATTGATAATAATAACAGTAATAAGTATAGTAATTGTCGTTCTACCGATAATATAAGCATAATATGGCTAACAATATGAGTTAGATTGATAATACTAAGAGTAGTGTGTATAGTAATTGTCGTTCTATCGATCATGTAAGCATAATATGGCTAATAATATGAGTTAGATTGATAATAATAAGAGTAATAAGTAGAGTATTTGTCGTTCTATCGATCATGTAAGCATAATATGGCTAATAATGCGAGTTAGATTGATAATAATAAGAGAAATAAGTATAGTAATTGTCGTTCTATCGATCATTTAATCATAATATGGCTAATAATATGAGTTAGATTGATAATAATAAGAGTAGTTAGTATAGTATTTGTCGTTCTATCGATCATATAAGCATAATATGGCTAATAATATGAGTTAGATTGATAATAATAAGAGTAATGGGTATAGTAATTGTAGTTCTATCGATCATATCTGCATAATATGGTGAATAATATGAGTTAGATTCATAATAATAAGAGTAATAAGTATAGTAATTGTCGTTCTATCGATCATATAAGCATAATATGGCTAATAATATGAGTTAGATTGATAATAATAAGAGTAATGGGTATAGTAATTGTAGTTCTATCGATCATTTAAGCATAATATGGCTAATAATATGAGTTAGATTGATAATAATAACAGTAATAAGTATAGTAATTGTCGTTCTATCGATAATATAACCATAATATGGCTAATAATATGAGTTAGATTGATAATAATAAGAGTAATAAGTATAGTATTTGTCGTTCTATCGATCATATAAGCATAATATGGCTAATAATACGAGTTAGGTTGATAATAATAAGAGTAATAAGTATAGTAATTGTCGTTCTATCGATCATTTAAGCATAATATGGCTAATAATATGAGTTAGATTGATAATAATAACAGTAATAAGTATAGTAATTGTCGTTCTATCGATAATATAAGCATAATATGGCTAATAATATGAGTTAGATTGATAATACTAAGAGTAGTGAGTATAGTAATTCTCGTTCTATCGATCATATAAGCATAATATGGCTAATAATATGAGTTAGATTGATAATAATAAGAGTGATGAGTATAGTAATTGTAGTTCTATCGATCATTTAAGCATAATATGGCTAATAATATGAGTTAGATTGATAATAATAAGAGTAATGAGAATAGTAATTGTCGTTCTATCGATCATATAAGCATAATAGGGCTAATAATATGAGTTAGATTGATAATACTAAGAGTAGTGAGTATAGTAATTCTCGTTCTATCGATCATATAAGCATAATATGGCTAATAATATGAGTTAGATTGATAATAATAAGAGTAATGAGTATAGTAATTGTAGTTCTATCGATCATATCGGCATAATATGGTTAATAATATGGGTTAGATTCATAATAATAAGAGCAATAAGTATAGTAATTGTCGTTCTATCGATCATATAAGCATAATATGGCTAATAATATGAGTTAGATTGATAATAATAAGAGTAGTAAGTATAGTAATTCTCGTTCTCTCGATCATATAAGCATAATATGGCTAATAATATGAGTTAGAGTGATAATACTAAGAGTAGTGAGTATAGTAATTCTCATTCTATCGATCATATAAGCATAATATGGCTAATAATATGAGTTAGATTGATAGTAATAACAGTAATAAGTATAGTAATTGTCGTTCTATCGATAATATAAGCACAATATGGCTAATAATATGAGTTAGATTGATAATACTAAGAGTAGTGAGTATAGTAATTGTCGTTCTATCGAACATATAAGCGTAATATGGCTAATAATATGAGTTAGATTGATAATAATAAGAGTAATAAGTAGAGTATTTGTCGTTCTATCGATCATGTAAGCATCATATGGCTAATAATACGAGTTAGATTGATAATAATAAGAGTAATAAGTATAGTAATTGTCGTTCTATCGATCATTTAAGCATAATATGGCTAATACTATGAGTTAGATTGATAATAATAACAGTAATAAGTATAGTAATTGTCGTTCTATCGATAATATAAGCATAATATGGCTAACAATATGAGTTAGATTGATAATACTAAAAGTAGTGAGTATAGTAATTGTCGTTCTATCGATCATATAAGCATAATATGGCTAATAATATGAGTTAGATTGATAATAATAAGAGTAATAAGTAGAGTATTTGTCGTTCTATCGATCATGTAAGCATAATATGGCTAATAATGCGAGTTAGATTGATAATAATAAGAGAAATAAGTATAGTAATTGTCGTTCTATCGATCATTTAAGCATAATATGGCTAATAATATGAGTTAGATTGATAATAATAAGATTAGTAAGTATAGTATTTGTCGTTCCATCGATCATATAAGCATAATATGGCTAATAATATGAGGTAGATTGATAATAATAAGAGTAATAAGTATAGTAATTGTCGTTCTATCGATCATTTAAGCATAATATGGGTAATAGTATGAGTCAGATTGATAATAATAACAGTAATAAGTATAGTAATTGTCGTTCTATCGATAATATAAACATAATATGGCTAATAATATGAGTTAGATTGATTATACTAAGAGTAGTGAGTATAGTAATTGTCGTTCTCTCGATCATATAAGCATAATATGGCTAATAATATGAGCTAGAGTGATAATACTAAGAGTAGTGAGTATAGTAATTGTCGTCCTATCGATCATATAAGCATAATATGGCTAATAATATGAGTTAGATTGATAATAATAAGAGTAATAAGTAGAGTATTTGTCGTTCTATCGATCATGTAAGCATAATATGGCTAATAATACGAGTTAGATTGATAATAATAAGAGTAATAAGTATAGTAATTGTCGTTCTATCGATCATTTAAGCATAATATGGCTAATAATATGAGTTAAATTGATAATAATAACAGTAATAAGTAGAGTAATTGTCGTTCTATCGATAATATAAGCATAATATGGCTAATAATATGAGTTAGATTGATAATACTAAGAGTAGTGAGTATAGTAATTCTCGTTCTATCGATCATATAAGCATAATATGGCTAATAATATGAGTTAGATTGATAATAATAAGAGTAGTAAGTATAGTATTTGTCGTTCTATCGATCATATAAGCATAATATGGCTAATAATATGAGGTAGATTGATAATAATAAGAGTAATAAGTAGAGTATTTGTCGTTCTATCGATCATGTAAGCATCATATGGCTAATAATACGAGTTAGATTGATAATAATAAGAGTAATAAGTATAGTAATTGTCGTTCTATCGATCATTTAAGCATAATATGGCTAATAATATGAGTTAGATTGATAATAATAACACTAATAAGTATAGTAATTGTCGTTCTATCGATAATATAAGCATAATATGGCTAATAATATGAGTTAGAGTGATAATACTAAGAGTACTGAGTATAGTAATTCTCATTCTATCGATCATATAAGCATAATATGGCTAATAATATGAGTTAGATTGATAATAATAACAGTAATAAGTATAGTAATTGTCGTTCTACCGATAATATAAGCATAATATGGCTAACAATATGAGTTAGATTGATAATACTAAGAGTAGTGTGTATAGTAATTGTCGTTCTATCGATCATGTAAGCATAATATGGCTAATAATACGTGTTAGATTGATAATAATAAGAGTAATAAGTAGAGTATTTGTCGTTCTATCGATCATGTAAGCATAATATGGCTAATAATGCGAGTTAGATTGATAATAATAAGAGAAATAAGTATAGTAATTGTCGTTCTATCGATCATTTAGTCATAATATGGCTAATAATATGAGTTAGATTGATAATAATAAGAGTAGTAAGTATAGTATTTGTCGTTCTATCGATCATATAAGCATAATATGGCTAATAATATGAGGTAGATTGATAATAATAAGAGTAATAAGTATAGTAATTGTCGTTCTATCGATCATTTAAGCATAATATGGGTAATAATATGAGTCAGATTGATAATAATAACAGTAATAAGTATAGTAATTGTCGTTCTATCGATCATATAAGCATAATAAGGCTAATAATATGAGGTAGAGTGATAATACTAAGAGTAGTGAGTACAGTAATTCTCATTCTATCGATCATATAAGCTTAATATGGCTAATAATATGAGTTAGATTGATAATAATAAGAGTAATGGGTATAGTAATTGTAGTTCTATCGATCATATCTGCATAATATGGTGAATAATATGAGTTAGATTCATAATAATACGAGTAATAAGTATAGTAATTGTCGTTCTATCGATCATATAAGCATAATATGGCTAATAATATGAGTTAGATTGATAATAATAAGAGTAATGGGTATAGTAATTGTAGTTCTATCGATCATTTAAGCATAATATGGCTAATAATATGAGTTAGATTGATAATAATAAGCGTAATAAGTATAGTAATTGTCGTTCTATCGATCATTTAAGCATAATATGGCTAATAATATGAGTTAGATTGATAATAATAAGAGTAATAACTACAGGAATTGTCGTTCTCTCGATCATATAAGCATAATATGGCTAATAATATGAGCTACATTGATAATAATAAGAGTAATGGGTATAGTAATTGTAGTTCTATCGATCATTTAAGCATAATATGGCTAATAATATGAGTTAGATTGATAATAATAACAGTAATAAGTATAGTAATTGTCGTTCTACCGATAATATAAGCATAATATGGCTAACAATATGAGTTAGATTGATAATACTAAGAGTAGTGTGTATAGTAATTGTCGTTCTATCGATCATGTAAGCATAATATGGCTAATAATACGAGTTAGATTGATAATAATAAGAGTAATAAGTAGAGTATTTGTCGTTCTATCGATCATGTAAGCATAATATGGCTAATAATGCGAGTTAGATTGATAATAATAAGAGAAATAAGTATAGTAATTGTCGTTCTATCGATCATTTAGTCATAATATGGCTAATAATATGAGTTAGATTGATAATAATAAGAGTAGTAAGTATAGTATTTGTCGTTCTATCGATCATATAAGCATAATATGGCTAATAATATGAGTTAGATTGATAATAATAAGAGTAATAACTACAGGAATTGTCGTTCTCTCGATCATATAAGCATAATATGGCTAATAATATGAGTTAGAGTGATAATACTGAGAGTAGTGAGTATATTAATTCTCATTCTATCGATCATATAAGCATAATATGGCTAATAATATGAGTTAGATTGATAATAATAACAGTAATAAGTATAGTAATTGTCGTTCTATCGATAATATAAGCATAATATGGCTAATAATATGAGTTAGATTGATAATAATAAGAGTAATAAGTATAGTATTTGTCGTTCTATCGATCATATAAGCATAATATGGCTAATAATACGAGTTAGATTGATAATAATAAGAGTAATAAGTATAGTAATTGTCGTTCTATCGATAATATAAGCATAATATGGCTAATAATATGAGTTAGATTGATAATACTAAGAGTAGTGAGTATTGTAATTCTCGTTCTATCGATCATATAAGCATAATATGGCTAATAATATGAGCTACATTGATAATAATAAGAGTAATGGGTATAGTAATTGTAGTTCTATCGATCATTTAAGCATAATATGGCTAATAATATGAGTTAGATTGATAATAATAACAGTAATAAGTATAGTAATTGTCGTTCTATCGATAATATAACCATAATATGGCTAATAATATGAGTTAGATTGATAATAATAAGAGTAATAAGTATAGTATTTGTCGTTCTATCGATCATATAAGCATAATATGGCTAATAATACGAGTTAGGTTGATAATAATAAGAGTAATAAGTATAGTAATTGTCGTTCTATCGATCATTTAAGCATAATATGGCTAATAATATGAGTTAGATTGATAATAATAACAGTAATAAGTATAGTAATTGTCGTTCTATCGATAATATAAGCATAATATGGCTAATAATATGAGTTAGATTGATAATACTAAGAGTAGTGAGTATAGTAATTCTCGTTCTATCGATCATATAAGCATAATATGGCTAATAATATGAGTTAGATTGATAATAATAAGAGTGATGAGTATAGTAATTGTAGTTCTATCGATAATATAACCATAATATGGCTAATAATATGAGTTAGATTGATAATAATAAGAGTAATGAGTATAGTAATTGTCGTTCTATCGATCATATAAGCATAATAGGGCTAATAATATGAGTTAGATTGATAATACTAAGAGTAGTGAGTATAGTAATTCTCGTTCTATCGATCATATAAGCATAATATGGCTAATAATATGAGTTAGATTGATAATAATAAGAGTAATGAGTATAGTAATTGTAGTTCTATCGATCATATCGGCATAATATGGTTAATAATATGGGTTAGATTCATAATAATAAGAGCAATAAGTATAGTAATTGTCGTTGTATCGATCATATAAGCATAATATGGCTAATAATATGAGTTAGATTGATAATAATAAGAGTAGTAAGTATAGTAATTCTCGTTCTCCCGATCATATAAGCATAATATGGCTAATAATATGAGTTAGAGTGATAATACTAAGAGTAGTGAGTATAGTAATTCTCATTCTATCGATCATATAAGCATAATATGGCTAATAATATGAGTTAGATTGATAGTAATAACAGTAATAAGTATAGTAATTGTCGTTCTATCGATCATATAAGCATAATATGGCTAATAATATGAGTTAGATTGATAATAATAAGAGTAATAAGTAGAGTATTTGTCGTTCTATCGATCATGTAAGCATCATATGGCTAATAATACGAGTTAGATTGATAATAATAAGAGTAATAAGTATAGTAATTGTCGTTCTATCGATCATTTAAGCATAATATGGCTAATAATATGAGTTAGATTGATAATAATAAGAGTAGTAAGTATAGTATTTGTCGTTCTATCGATCATATAAGCATAATATGGCTAATAATATGAGGTAGATTGATAATAATGAGAGTAATAAGTATAGTAATTGTCGTTCTATCGATCATTTAAGCATAATATGGGTAATAATATGAGTCAGATTGATAATAATAACAGTAATAAGTATAGTGATTGTCGTTCTATCGATAATATAAGCATAATATGGCTAATAATATGAGTTAGATTGATAATAATAAGAGTAATAAGTATAGTATTTGTCGTTCTATCGATCATGTAAGCATAATATGGCTAATAATGCGAGTTAGATTGATAATAATAAGAGAAATAAGTATAGTAATTGTCGTTCTATCGATCATTTAAGCATAATATGGCTAATAATATGAGTTAGATTGATAATAATAAGAGTAGTAAGTATAGTATTTGTCGTTCTATCGATCATATAAGCATAATATGGCTAATAATATGAGGTAGATTGATAATAATAAGAGTAATAAGTAGAGTATTTGTCGTTCTATCGATCATGTAAGCATCATATGGCTAATAATACGAGTTAGATTGATAATAATAAGAGTAATAAGTATAGTAATTGTCGTTCTATCGATCATTTAAGCATAATATGGCTAATAATATGAGTTAGATTGATAATAATAAGAGTAGTAAGTATAGTATTTGTCGTTCTATCGATCATATAAGCATAATATGGCTAATAATATGAGGTAGATTGATAATAATAAGAGTAATAAGTATAGTAATTGTCGTTCTATCGATCATTTAAGCATAATATGGGTAATAATATGAGTCAGATTGATAATAATAACAGTAATAAGTATAGTAATTGTCGTTCTATCGATAATATCAGCATAATATGGCTAATAATATGAGTTAGATTGATAATAATAAGAGTAATAAGTATAGTAATTCTCGTTCTCTCGATCATATAAGCATAATATGGCTAATAATATGAGTTAGAGTGATAATACTAAGAGTAGTGAGTATAGTAATTCTCATTCTATCGATCATATAAGCATAATATGGCTAATAATATGAGTCAGATTGATAATAATAACAGTAATAAGTATAGTAATTGTCGTTCTATCGATAATATAAGCATAATATGGCTAATAATATGAGTTAGATTGATAATACTAAGAGTAGTGAGTATAGTAATTGTCGTTCTATCGATCATATAAGCATAGTATGGCTAATAATATGAGTTAGATTGATAATAATAAGAGTAATAAGTAGAGTATTTGTCGTTCTATCGATCATGTAAGCATCATATGGCTAATAATACGAGTTAGATTGATAATAATAAGAGTAATAAGTATAGTAATTGTCGTTCTATCGATCATTTAAGCATAATATGGCTAATAATATGAGTTAGATTGATAGTAATAACAGTAATAAGTATAGTAATTGTCGTTCTATCGATCATATAAGCATAATATGGCTAATAATATGAGTTAGATTGATAATAATAAGAGTAATAAGTAGAGTATTTGTCGTTCTATCGATCATGTAAGCATCATATGGCTAATAATACGAGTTAGATTGATAATAATAAGAGTAATAAGTATAGTAATTGTCGTTCTATCGATCATTTAAGCATAATATGGCTAATAATATGAGTTAGATTGATAATAATAAGAGTAGTAAGTATAGTATTTGTCGTTCTATCGATCATATAAGCATAATATGGCTAATAATATGAGGTAGATTGATAATAATAAGAGTAATAAGTATAGTAATTGTCGTTCTATCGATCATTTAAGCATAATATGGGTAATAATATGAGTCAGATTGATAATAATAACAGTAATAAGTATAGTAATTGTCGTTCTATCGATAATATCAGCATAATATGGCTAATAATATGAGTTAGATTGATAATAATAAGAGTAGTAAGTATAGTAATTCTCGTTCTCCCGATCATATAAGCATAATATGGCTAATAATATGAGTTAGAGTGATAATACTAAGAGTAGTGAGTATAGTAATTCTCATTCTATCGATCATATAAGCATAATATGGCTAATAATATGAGTTAGATTGATAGTAATAACAGTAATAAGTATAGTAATTGTCGTTCTATCGATCATATAAGCATAATATGGCTAATAATATGAGTTAGATTGATAATAATAAGAGTAATAAGTAGAGTATTTGTCGTTCTATCGATCATGTAAGCATCATATGGCTAATAATACGAGTTAGATTGATAATAATAAGAGTAATAAGTATAGTAATTGTCGTTCTATCGATCATTTAAGCATAATATGGCTAATAATATGAGTTAGATTGATAATAATAAGAGTAGTAAGTATAGTATTTGTCGTTCTATCGATCATATAAGCATAATATGGCTAATAATATGAGGTAGATTGATAATAATGAGAGTAATAAGTATAGTAATTGTCGTTCTATCGATCATTTAAGCATAATATGGGTAATAATATGAGTCAGATTGATAATAATAACAGTAATAAGTATAGTGATTGTCGTTCTATCGATAATATAAGCATA
>NW_027473932.1:48143-118581 GCF_050947335.1 Megachile rotundata
AATCGTGCGAAAATGAGCATAATTCGTTCAAAACGAGCAAAGTTGTTCATTGTGGTGCTGAATTGTGCTCAGTTACGATGACTTAACATAATTAGATGGGACAGAGTCGAATCACAACGGATATGTGCGAATTAGAGGCTGAATCTTGCGTAAAATGAGCAAAATACGTTCATTACGAGCAAAATTGTTCATTGTGGTGTCGAATTGTGCTCAGATAGTATAACTTAACATAACTAGGTAGTACAGAGTCGAATTACAGCGGATATGTGGGAATTAGAGGCTGAATCGTGCGAAAATGAGCATAATTCGTGCAAAACGAGCAAAATTGTTCATTGTGGTGTGGAATTGTGCTCAGTTACGATAACTTAACATAACTAGATGGGGCAGAATAGAATCACAGCGGATATGTGCGAATTAGAGGCTGAATCGTGCGAAAATCAGCAGAATACGTTCATTACGAGCAAAATTGTACATTGTGGTGTCGAATTGTGCTCAGATAGGATAACCTAACATAACTAGATAGTACAGAGTCGAATTACAGCGGATATCTGCGAATTAGAGGCTGAATCGTTCGAAAATGTGCAAAATTCGTTCAAAACGAGCAAAATTCGTGCAAAACGAGCAAAATTGTTCATTGTGGTGTTGAATTGTGCTCAGTTACGATAACTTAACATGACTGGATAGTACAGAGTCGAATTACAGCGGATATGTGCGAATTAGAGGCTGAATCGTGCGAAAATGAGCATAATTCGTTCAAAACGGGCAAAATTGTTCGTTGTGGTGTTGAATTGTGCTCAGATAGGATAACTTAACATAACTAGATAGTACAGAGTCGAATTACAGCGGATATGTGCGAATTAGAGGCTGAATCGTGCGAAAATGAGCATAATTCGTTCAAAACGAGCAAAATTGTTCATTGTGGTGTTGAATTGTGCTCAGATAGGATAACTTAACATAACTAGGTAGTACAGAGTCGAATTACAGCGGATATGTGCGAATTGGAGGCTGAATCGTGCGAAAATGAGCAAAATTCGTTCAAAACGAGCAAAATTCGTGCAAAACGTGCAAAATTGTTCAGTGTGGTGTTGAATTGTGCTCAGATAGGATAACTTAACATAACTAGATAGTACAGAGTCGAATTACAGCGGATATGTGCGAATTAGAGGGTGAATCGTTCGAAAATGAGCAAAATTCGTTCAAAACGAGCAAAATTGTTCATTGTGGTGTTGAATTGTGCTCAGATAGGATAACTTAACATAACTAGGTAGTACAGAGTCGAATTACAGCGGATATGTGCGAATTAGAGGCTGAATCGTGCGAAAATGAGCATAATTCGTTCAAAACCAGCAAAATTGTTCATTGTGGTGTTGAATTGTGCTTAGTTACGATAACTTAACATGACTAGATAGTACAGAGTCGAATTACAGCGGATATGTGCGAATTAGAGGCTGAATCGTGCGAAAATGAGCATAATTCGTTCAAAACCAGCAAAATTGTTCATTGTGGTGTTGAATTGTGCTCAGTTACGATAACTTAACATGACTAGATAGTACAGAGTCGAATTACAGCGGATATGTGCGAATTAGAGGCTGAATCGTGCGAAAATGAGCATAATTCGTTCAAAACGGGCAAAATTGTTCGTTGTGGTGTTGAATTGTGCTCAGATAGGATAACTTAACATAACTAGATAGTACAGAGTCGAATTACAGAGGATATGTGCGAATTAGAGGCTGAATCGTGCTAAAATGAGCATAATTCGTTCAAAACGAGCAAAATTGTTCATTGTGGTGTTGAATTGTGCTCAGATAGGATAACTTAACATAACTAGATAGTACAGAGTCGAATCACAGCGGATATGTGCGAATTAGACGCTGAATCGTTCGAAAATGAGCAAAATTCGTTCAAAACGAGCAAAATTCGTGCAAAACGAGCAAAATTGTTCATTGTGGTGTTGAATTGTGCTCAGATAGGATAACTTAACATAACTAGATAGTGCAGAGTCGAATTGCAGCGGATATGTGCGAATTAGAGGCTGAATCGTGCGAAAATAAGCATAATTCGTTCAAAACCAGCAAAATTGTTCATTGTGGTGTTGAATTGTGCTCAGTTACGATAACTTAACATGACTAGATAGTACAGAGTCGAATGACAGCGGATATGTGCGAATTAGAGGCTGAATCGTGCGAAAATGAGCATAAGTCGTGCAAAACGAGCAAAATTGTTCATTGTGATGTTGAATTGTGCTCAGATAGGATAACTTAACATAACTAGATAGTACAGAGTCGAATTACAGCGGATATGTGCGAATTAGAGGCTGAATCGTGCGAAAATGAGCATAAGTCGTGCAAAACGAGCAAAATTGTTCATTGTGGTGTTGAATTGTGCTCAGTTACGATAACTTAACATGACTGGATAGTACAGAGTCGAATTACAGCGGATATGTGCGAATTAGAGGCTGAATCGTGCGAAAATGAGCATAATTCGTTCAAAACGGGCAAAATTGTTCGTTGTGGTGTTGAATTGTGCTCAGATAGGATAACTTAACATAACTAGATAGTACAGAGTCGAATTACAGCGGATATGTGCGAATTAGAGGCTGAATCGTGCGAAAATGAGCATAATTCGTTCAAAACGAGCAAAATTGTTCATTGTGGTGTTGAATTGTGCTCAGATAGGATAACTTAACATAACTAGGTAGTACAGAGTCGAATTACAGCGGATATGTGCGAATTGGAGGCTGAATCGTGCGAAAATGAGCAAAATTCGTTCAAAACGAGCAAAATTCGTGCAAAACGAGCAAAATTGTTCAGTGTGGTGTTGAATTGTGCTCAGATAGGATAACTTAACATAACTAGATAGTACAGAGTCGAATTACAGCGGATATGTGCGAATTAGAGGGTGAATCGTTCGAAAATGAGCAAAATTCGTTCAAAACGAGCAAAATTGTTCATTGTGGTGTTGAATTGTGCTCAGATAGGATAACTTAACATAACTAGGTAGTACAGAGTCGAATTACAGCGGATATGTGCGAATTAGAGGCTGAATCGTGCGAAAATGAGCATAATTCGTTCAAAACCAGCAAAATTGTTCATTGTGGTGTTGAATTGTGCTTAGTTACGATAACTTAACATGACTAGATAGTACAGAGTCGAATTACAGCGGATATGTGCGAATTAGAGGCTGAATCGTGCGAAAATGAGCATAATTCG
The DNA here is from genome assembly GCF_050947335.1 of Megachile rotundata. Lineage (NCBI taxonomy): Eukaryota > Metazoa > Arthropoda > Insecta > Hymenoptera > Megachilidae > Megachile > Megachile rotundata. The sequence continues at coordinate 51,353 of NW_027473932.1, forward strand.
TTCAAAACCAGCAAAATTGTTCATTGTGGTGTTGAATTGTGCTCAGTTACGATAACTTAACATGACTAGATAGTACAGAGTCGAATTACAGCGGATATGTGCGAATTAGAGGCTGAATCGTGCGAAAATGAGCATAATTCGTTCAAAACGGGCAAAATTGTTCGTTGTGGTGTTGAATTGTGCTCAGATAGGATAACTTAACATAACTAGATTGTACAGAGTCGAATTACAGCGGATATGTGCGAATTAGAGGCTGAATCGTGCGAAAATGAGCATAATTCGTTCAAAACGAGCAAAATTGTTCATTGTGGTGTTGAATTGTGCTCAGATAGGATAACTTAACATAACTAGATAGTACAGAGTCGAATCACAGCGGATATGTGCGAATTAGAGGCTGAATCGTTCGAAAATGAGCAAAATTCGTTCAAAACGAGCAAAATTCGTGCAAAACGAGCAAAATTGTTCATTGTGGTGTTGAATTGTGCTCAGATAGGATAACTTAACATAACTAGATAGTGCAGAGTCGAATTGCAGCGGATATGTGCGAATTAGAGGCTGAATCGTGCGAAAATAAGCATAATTCGTTCAAAACCAGCAAAATTGTTCATTGTGGTGTTGAATTGTGCTCAGTTACGATAACTTAACATGACTAGATAGTACAGAGTCGAATGACAGCGGATATGTGCGAATTAGAGGCTGAATCGTGCGAAAATGAGCATAAGTCGTGCAAAACGAGCAAAATTGTTCATTGTGATGTTGAATTGTGCTCAGATAGGATAACTTAACATAACTAGATAGTACAGAGTCGAATTACAGCGGATATGTGCGAATTAGAGGCTGAATCGTGCGAAAATGAGCATAAGTCGTGCAAAACGAGCAAAATTGTTCATTGTGGTGTTGAATTGTGCTCAGATAGGATAACTTAACATAACTAGATAGTACAGAGTCGAATTACAGCGGATATGTGCGAATTAGAGGCTGAATCGTGCGAAAATGAGCATAAGTCGTGCAAAACGAGCAAAATTGTTCATTGTGGTGTTGAATTGTGCTCAGATAGGATAACTTAACATAACTAGATAGTACAGAGTCGAATCACAGCGGATATGTGCGAATTAGAGGCGGAATCGTGCGAAACTGAGCAAAATACGTTCATTTCGAGCAAAATTGTTCGTTGTGGTGTTGAATTGTGCTCAGATAGGATAACTTAACATAACTAGGTAGTACAGAGTCGAATTACAGCGGATATGTGCGAATTAGAGGCTGAATCGTGCGAAAATGAGCATAATTCGTTCAAAACCAGCAAAATTGTTCATTGTGGTGTTGAATTGTGCTCAGTTACGATAACCTAACATGACTAGATAGTACAGAGTCGAATTACAGCGGATATGTGCGAATTAGAGGCTGAATCGTGCGAAAATGAGCATAATTCGTGCAAAACGAGCAAAATTGTTCGTTGTGGTGTTGAATTGTGCTCAGATAGGATAACTTAACATAACTAGATAGTACAGAGTCGAATTGCAGCGGATATGTGCGAATTAGAGGCTGAATCGTGCGAAAATGAGCATAATTCGTGCAAAACGAGCAAAATTGTTCGTTGTGGTGTTGAATTGTGCTCAGATAGGATAACTTAACATAACTAGATAGTACAGAGTCGAATTACAGCGGATATGTGCGAATTAGAGGCTGAATCGTTCGAAAATGAGCAAAATTCGTTCAAAACGAGCAAAATTCGTGCAAAACGAGCAAAATTGTTCAGTGTGGTGTTGAATTGTGCTCAGATAGGATAACTTAACATAACTAGATAGTACAGAGTCGAATTGCAGCGGATATGTGCAAATTAGAGGCTGAATCGTGCGAAAATGAGCATAATTCGTTCAAAACCAGCAAAATTGTTCATTATGGTGTTGAATTGTGCTCAGTTACGATAACTTAACATGACTAGATAGTACAGAGTCGAATTACAGCGGATATGTGCGAATTAGAGGCTGAATCGTGCGAAAATGAGCATAAGTCGTGCAAAACGAGCAAAATTGTTCATTGTGATGTTGAATTGTGCTCAGATAGGATAACTTAACATAACTAGATAGTACAGAGTCGAATTACAGCGGATATGTGCGAATTAGAGGCTGAATCGTTCGAAAATGAGCAAAATTCGTTCAAAACGAGCAAAATTGTTCATTGTGGTGTTGAATTGTGCTCAGTTACGATAACTTAACATAACTAGATTGTGCAGAGTCGAATTACAGCGGATATGTGCGAATTAGAGGCTGAATCGTTCGAAAATGAGCAAAATTCGATCAAAACGAGCAAAATTCGTGCAAAACGAGCAAAATTGTTCATTGTGGTGTTGAATTGTGCTCAGATAGGATAACTTAACATAACTAGATAGTACAGAGACGAATTACAGCGGATATGTGCGAATTAGAGGCTGAATCGTGCGAAAATGAGCATAATTCGTGCAAAACGAGCAAAATTGTTCATTGTGGTGTTGAATTGTGCTCAGATAGGATAACTTAACACAACTAGACAGTACAGAGTCGAATTACAGCGGATATGTGCGAACTAGAGGCTGAATCGTGCGAAAATGAGCATAATTCGTTCAAAACGAGCAAAATTGTTCATTGTGGTGTTGAATTGTGCTCAGTTACGATAGCTTAACATAACTAGATAGTACAGAGTCGAATTACAGCGGATATGTGCGAATTAGAGGCTGAATCGTGCGAAAATGAGCATAATTCGTTCAAAACGAGCAAAATTGTTCATTGTGGTGTTGAATTGTGCTCAGATAGGATAACTTAACATAACTAGATAGTACAGAGTCGAATTACAGCGGATATGTGCGAATTAGAGGCTGAATCGTTCGAAAATGAGCAAAATTCGTTCAAAACGAGCAAAATTCGTGCAAAACGAGCAAAATTGTTCATTGTGGTGTTGAATTGTGCTCAGATAGGATAACTTAACATAACTAGATAGTACAGAGTCGAATTACAGCGGATATGTGCGAATTAGAGGCTGAATCGTGCGAAAATGAGCATAATTCGTTCAAAACGAGCAAAATTGTTCATTGTGGTGTTGAATTGTGCTCAGATAGGATAACTTAACATAACTAGATAGTACAGAGTCGAATTACAGCGGATATGTGCGAATTAGAGGCTGAATTGTGCGAAAATGAGCATAATTCGTACAAAACGTGCAAAATTGTTCATTGTGGTGTCGAATTGTGCTCAGTTACGATAACTTAACATGACTAGATAGTACAGAGTCGAATTACAGCGGATATGTGCGAATTAGAGGCTGAAACGTGCGAAAATGTGCATAATTCGTTCAAAACGAGCAAAATTGTTCATTGTGGTGTTCAATTGTGCTCAGATAGGATAACTTAACATAACTAGATAGTACAGAGTCGAATTACAGCGGATATGTGCGAATTAGAGGCTGAATCGTGCGAAAATGAGCAAAATTCGTTCAAAACGAGCAAAATTCGTGCAAAACGAGCAAAATTGTTCATTGTGGTGTTGAATTGTGCTCAGATAGGATAACTTAACATAACTAGATAGTACAGAGTCGAATTACAGCGGATATGTGCGAATTAGAGGCTGAATCGTGCGAAAATGAGCATTATTCGTGCAAAACGATCAAAATTGTTCATTGTGGTGTTGAATTGTGCTCAGTTACGATAACCTAACATGACTAGGTAGTACAGAGTCGAATTACAGCGGATATGTGCGAATTTAGAGGCTGAATCGTGCGAAAATGAGCATAATTCGTTCAAAACGATCAAAATTGTTCATTGTGGTGTTGAATTGTGCTCAGTTACGATAACTTAACATGACTAAATAGTACAGAGTCGAATTACAGCGGATATGTGCGAATTAGAGGCTGAATCGTGCGAAAATGAGCATAATTCGTTCAAAACGAGCAAAATTGTTCATTGTGGTGTTGAATTGTGCTCAGTTACGATAACTTAACATAACTAGATAGTACAGAGTCGAATTACAGCGGATATGTGCGAATTAGAGGCTGAATCGTGCGAAAATGAGCATAATTCGTTCAAAACGAGCAAAATTGTTCATTGTGGTGTTGAATTGTGCTCAGATAGGATAACTTAACATAACTAGATAGTACAGAGTCGAATTACAGCGGATATGTGCGAACTAGAGGCTGAATCGTGCGAAAATGAGCATAATTCGTTCAAAACGAGCAAAATTGTTCATTGTGGTGTTGAATTGTGCTCAGTTACGATAACTTAACATAACTAGATTGTGCAGAGTCGAATTACAGCGGATATGTGCGAATTAGAGGCTGAATCGTTCGAAAATGAGCAAAATTCGATCAAAACGAGCAAAATTCGTGCAAAACGAGCAAAATTGTTCATTGTGGTGTTGAATTGTGCTCAGATAGGATAACTTAACATAACTAGATAGTACAGAGTCGAATTACAGCGGATATGTGCGAATTAGAGGCTGAATCGTGCGAAAATGAGCATAATTCGTGCAAAACGAGCAAAATTGTTCATTGTGGTGTTGAATTGTGCTCAGATAGGATAACTTAACATAACTAGACAGTACAGAGTCGAATTACAGCGGATATGTGCGAACTAGAGGCTGAATCGTGCGAAAATGAGCATAATTCGTTCAAAACGAGCAAAATTGTTCATTGTGGTGCTGAATTGTGCTCAGTTACGATAACTTAACATAACTAGATAGTACAGAGTCGAATTACAGCGGATATGTGCGAATTAGAGGCTGAATCGTGCGAAAATGAGCATAATTCGTTCAAAACGAGCAAAATTGTTCATTGTGGTGTTGAATTGTGCTCAGATAGGATAACTTAACATAACTAGATAGTACAGAGTCGAATTACAGCGGATATGTGCGAATTAGAGGCTGAATCGTTCGAAAATGAGCAAAATTCGTTCAAAACGAGCAAAATTCGTGCAAAACGAGCAAAATTGTTCATTGTGGTGTTGAATTGTGCTCAGTTACGATAACTTAACATGACGAGATAGTACAGAGTCGAATTACAGCGGATATGTGCGAATTAGAGGCTGAATCGTGCGAAAATGAGCATAATTCGTTGAAAACGAGCAAAATTGTTCATTGTGGTGTTGAATTGTGCTCAGTTACGATAACTTATCATAACTAGATAGTACAGAGTCGAATTACAGCGGATATGTGCGAATTAGAGGCTGAATCGTGCGAAAATGAGCAAAATTCGTTCAAAACGAGCAAAATTCGTGCAAAACGAGCAAAATTGTTCATTGTGGTGTTGAATTGTGCTCAGATAGGATAACTTAACATAACTAGATAGTACAGAGTCGAATTACAGCGGATATGTGCGAATTAGAGGCTGAATCGTGCGAAAATGAGCATTATTCGTGCAAAACGATCAAAATTGTTCATTGTGGTGTTGAATTGTGCTCAGTTACGATAACCTAACATGACTAGGTAGTACAGAGTCGAATTACAGCGGATATGTGCGAATTTAGAGGCTGAATCGTGCGAAAATGAGCATAATTCGTTCAAAACGATCAAAATTGTTCATTGTGGTGTTGAATTGTGCTCAGTTACGATAACTTAACATGACTAAATAGTACAGAGTCGAATTACAGCGGATATGTGCGAATTAGAGGCTGAATCGTGCGAAAATGAGCATAATTCGTTCAAAACGAGCAAAATTGTTCATTGTGGTGTTGAATTGTGCTCAGTTACGATAACTTAACATAACTAGATAGTACAGAGTCGAATTACAGCGGATATGTGCGAATTAGAGGCTGAATCGTGCGAAAATGAGCATAATTCGTTCAAAACGAGCAAAATTGTTCATTGTGGTGTTGAATTGTGCTCAGATAGGATAACTTAACATAACTAGATAGTACAGAGTCGAATTACAGCGGATATGTGCGAACTAGAGGCTGAATCGTGCGAAAATGAGCATAATTCGTTCAAAACGAGCAAAATTGTTCATTGTGGTGTTGAATTGTGCTCAGTTACGATAACTTAACATAACTAGATTGTGCAGAGTCGAATTACAGCGGATATGTGCGAATTAGAGGCTGAATCGTTCGAAAATGAGCAAAATTCGATCAAAACGAGCAAAATTCGTGCAAAACGAGCAAAATTGTTCATTGTGGTGTTGAATTGTGCTCAGATAGGATAACTTAACATAACTAGATAGTACAGAGTCGAATTACAGCGGATATGTGCGAATTAGAGGCTGAATCGTGCGAAAATGAGCATAATTCGTGCAAAACGAGCAAAATTGTTCATTGTGGTGTTGAATTGTGCTCAGATAGGATAACTTAACATAACTAGACAGTACAGAGTCGAATTACAGCGGATATGTGCGAACTAGAGGCTGAATCGTGCGAAAATGAGCATAATTCGTTCAAAACGAGCAAAATTGTTCATTGTGGTGCTGAATTGTGCTCAGTTACGATAACTTAACATAACTAGATAGTACAGAGTCGAATTACAGCGGATATGTGCGAATTAGAGGCTGAATCGTGCGAAAATGAGCATAATTCGTTCAAAACGAGCAAAATTGTTCATTGTGGTGTTGAATTGTGCTCAGATAGGATAACTTAACATAACTAGATAGTACAGAGTCGAATTACAGCGGATATGTGCGAATTAGAGGCTGAATCGTTCGAAAATGAGCAAAATTCGTTCAAAACGAGCAAAATTCGTGCAAAACGAGCAAAATTGTTCATTGTGGTGTTGAATTGTGCTCAGTTACGATAACTTAACATGACGAGATAGTACAGAGTCGAATTACAGCGGATATGTGCGAATTAGAGGCTGAATCGTGCGAAAATGAGCATAATTCGTTGAAAACGAGCAAAATTGTTCATTGTGGTGTTGAATTGTGCTCAGTTACGATAACTTATCATAACTAGATAGTACAGAGTCGAATTACAGCGGATATGTGCGAATTAGAGGCTGAATCGTTCGAAAATGAGCAAAATTCGATCAAAACGAGCAAAATTCGTGCAAAACGAGCAAAATTGTTCATTGTGATGTTGAATTGTGCTCAGATAGGATAACTTAACATAACTAGATAGTACAGAGTCGAATTACAGCGGATATGTGCGAATTTGAGGCTGAATCGTGCGAAAATGAGCATAATTCGTTCAAAACGAGCAAAATTGTTCATTGTGGTGTTGAATTGTGCTCAGATAGGATAACTTAACATAACTAGATAGTACAGAGTCGAATTACAGCGGATATGTGTGAATTAGAGGCTGAATCGTGCGAAAATGAGCATAATTCGTGCAAAACGTGCAAAATTGTTCATTGTGGTGTCGAATTGTGCTCAGATAGGATAACTTAACATAACTAGATAGTACAGAGTCGAATTACAGCGGATATGTGCGAATTAGAGGCTGAATCGTGCGAAAATGAGCATAATTCGTTCAAAACGATCAAAATTGTTCATTATGGTGTTGAATTGTGCTCAGTTACGATAACTTAACATGACTAGATAGTACAGAGTCGAATTACAGCGGATATGTGCGAATTAGAGGCTGAATCGTGCGAAAATGAGCATAATTCGTTCAAAACGATCAAAATTGTTCATTGTGGTGTTGAATTGTGCTCAGTTACGATAACTTAACATGACTAGATAGTACAGAGTCGAATTACAGCGGATATGTGCGAATTAGAGGCTGAATCGTGCGAAAATGCGCATAATTCGTTCAAAACGAGCAAAATTGTTCATTGTGGTGTTGAATTGTGCTCAGTTACGATAGCTTAACATAACTAGATAGTACAGAGTCGAATTACAGCGGATATGTGCGAATTAGAGGCTGAATCGTGCGGAAATGAGCATAATTCGTTCAAAACGAGCAAAATTGTTCATTGTGGTGTTGAATTGTGCTCAGATAGGATAACTTAACATAACTAGATAGTACAGAGTCGAATTACAGCGGATATGTGCGAATTAGAGGCTGAATCGTTCGAAAATGAGCAAAATTCGTTCAAAACGAGCAAAATTCGTGCAAAACGAGCAAAATTGTTCATTGTGGTGTTGAATTGTGCTCAGTTACGATAACTTAACATGACTAGATAGTACAGAGTCGAATTACAGCGGATATGTGCGAATTAGAGGCTGAATCGTGCGAAAATGAGCATAATTCGTTCAAAACGAGCAAAATTGTTCATTGTGGTGTTGAATTGTGCTCAGTTACGATAACTTAACATAACTAGATAGTACAGAGTCGAATTACAGCGGATATGTGCGAATTAGAGGCTGAATCGTTCGAAAATGAGCGAAATTCGATCAAAACGAGCAAAATTCGTGCAAAACGAGCAAAATTGTTCATTGTGGTGTTGAATTGTGCTCAGATAGGATAACTTAACATAACTAGATAGTACAGAGTCGAATTACAGCGGATATGTGCGAATTAGAGGCTGAATCGTGCGAAAATGAGCATAATTCGTGCAAAACGAGCAAAATTGTTCATTGTGGTGTTGAATTGTGCTCAGATAGGATAACTTAACATAACTAGATAGTACAGAGTCGAATTACAGCGGATATGTGCGAATTAGAGGCTGAATCGTGCGAAAATGAGCATAATTCGTTCAAAACGAGCAAAATTGTTCATTGTGGTGTTGAATTGTGCTCAGATAGGATAACTTAACATAACTAGATAGTACAGAGTCGAATTACAGCGGATATGTGCGAATTAGAGGCTGAATCGTTCGAAAATGAGCAAAATTCGTTCAAAACGAGCAAAATTCGTGCAAAACGAGCAAAATTGTTCATTGTGGTGTTGAATTGTGCTCAGTTACGATAACTTAACATGACGAGATAGTACAGAGTCGAATTACAGCGGATATGTGCGAATTAGAGGCTGAATCGTGCGAAAATGAGCATAATTCGTTGAAAACGAGCAAAATTGTTCATTGTGGTGTTGAATTGTGCTCAGTTACGATAACTTATCATAACTAGATAGTACAGAGTCGAATTACAGCGGATATGTGCGAATTAGAGGCTGAATCGTTCGAAAATGAGCAAAATTCGATCAAAACGAGCAAAATTCGTGCAAAACGAGCAAAATTGTTCATTGTGGTGTTGAATTGTGCTCAGATAGGATAACTTAACATAACTAGATAGTACAGAGTCGAATTACAGCGGATATGTGCGAATTTGAGGCTGAATCGTGCGAAAATGAGCATAATTCGTTCAAAACGAGCAAAATTGTTCATTGTGGTGTTGAATTGTGCTCAGATAGGATAACTTAACATAACTAGATAGTACAGAGTCGAATTACAGCGGATATGTGTGAATTAGAGGCTGAATCGTGCGAAAATGAGCATAATTCGTGCAAAACGTGCAAAATTGTTCATTGTGGTGTCGAATTGTGCTCAGATAGGATAACTTAACATAACTAGATAGTACAGAGTCGAATTACAGCGGATATGTGCGAATTAGAGGCTGAATCGTGCGAAAATGAGCATAATTCGTTCAAAACGATCAAAATTGTTCATTATGGTGTTGAATTGTGCTCAGTTACGATAACTTAACATGACTAGATAGTACAGAGTCGAATTACAGCGGATATGTGCGAATTAGAGGCTGAATCGTGCGAAAATGAGCATAATTCGTTCAAAACGATCAAAATTGTTCATTGTGGTGTTGAATTGTGCTCAGTTACGATAACTTAACATGACTAGATAGTACAGAGTCGAATTACAGCGGATATGTGCGAATTAGAGGCTGAATCGTGCGAAAATGCGCATAATTCGTTCAAAACGAGCAAAATTGTTCATTGTGGTGTTGAATTGTGCTCAGTTACGATAGCTTAACATAACTAGATAGTACAGAGTCGAATTACAGCGGATATGTGCGAATTAGAGGCTGAATCGTGCGGAAATGAGCATAATTCGTTCAAAACGAGCAAAATTGTTCATTGTGGTGTTGAATTGTGCTCAGATAGGATAACTTAACATAACTAGATAGTACAGAGTCGAATTACAGCGGATATGTGCGAATTAGAGGCTGAATCGTTCGAAAATGAGCAAAATTCGTTCAAAACGAGCAAAATTCGTGCAAAACGAGCAAAATTGTTCATTGTGGTGTTGAATTGTGCTCAGTTACGATAACTTAACATGACTAGATAGTACAGAGTCGAATTACAGCGGATATGTGCGAATTAGAGGCTGAATCGTGCGAAAATGAGCATAATTCGTTCAAAACGAGCAAAATTGTTCATTGTGGTGTTGAATTGTGCTCAGTTACGATAACTTAACATAACTAGATAGTACAGAGTCGAATTACAGCGGATATGTGCGAATTAGAGGCTGAATCGTTCGAAAATGAGCGAAATTCGATCAAAACGAGCAAAATTCGTGCAAAACGAGCAAAATTGTTCATTGTGGTGTTGAATTGTGCTCAGATAGGATAACTTAACATAACTAGATAGTACAGAGTCGAATTACAGCGGATATGTGCGAATTAGAGGCTGAATCGTGCGAAAATGCGCATAATTCGTTCAAAACGAGCAAAATTGTTCATTGTGGTGTTGAATTGTGCTCAGTTACGATAGCTTAACATAACTAGATAGTACAGAGTCGAATTACAGCGGATATGTGCGAATTAGAGGCTGAATCGTGCGAAAATGAGCATAATTCGTTAAAAACGAGCAAAATTGTTCATTGTGGTGTTGAATTGTGCTCAGATAGGATAACTTAACATAACTAGATAGTACAGAGTCGAATTCCAGCGGATATGTGCGAATTAGAGGCTGAATCGTTCGAAAATGAGCAAAATTCGTTCAAAACGAGCAAAATTCGTGCAAAACGAGCAAAATTGTTCATTGTGTGTGTTGAATTGTGCTCAGTTACGATAACTTAACATGACTAGATAGTACAGAGTCGAATTACAGCGGATATGTGCGAATTAGAGGCTGAATCGTGCGAAAATGAGCATAATTCGTTCAAAACGAGCAAAATTGTTCATTGTGGTGTTGAATTGTGCTCAGTTACGATAACTTAACATAACTAGATAGTACAGAGTCGAATTACAGCGGATATGTGCGAATTAGAGGCTGAATCGTTCGAAAATGAGCAAAATTCGATCAAAACGAGCAAAATTCGTGCAAAACGAGCAAAATTGTTCATTGTGGTGTTGAATTGTGCTCAGATAGGATAACGTAACATAACTAGATAGTACAGAGTCGAATTACAGCGGATATGTGCGAATTAGAGGCTGAATCGTTCGAAAATGAGCTAAATTCGTTCAAAACGAGCAAAATTCGTGCAAAACGAGCAAAATTGTTCATTGTGGTGTTGAATTGTGCTCAGATAGGATAACTTAACATAACTAGATAGTACAGAGTCGAATTACAGCGGATATGTGCGAATTAGAGGCTGAATCGTGCGAAAATGAGCATAATTCGCGCAAAACGTGCAAAATTGTTCATTGTGGTGTCGAATTGTGCTCAGATAGGATAACTTAACATAACTAGATAGTACAGAGTCGAATTACAGCGGATATGTGCGAATTAGAGGCTGAATCGTTCGAAAATGAGCAAAATTCGTTCAAAACGAGCAAAATTCGTGCAAAACGAGCAAAATTGTTCATTGTGGTGTTGAATTGTGCTCAGATAGGATAACGTAACATAACTAGATAGTACAGAGTCGAATTACAGCGGATATGTGCGAATTAGAGGCTGAATCGTGCGAAAATGAGCATAATTCGTTCAAAACGAGCAAAATTGTTCATTGTGGTGTTGAATTGTGCTCAGATAGGATAACCTAACATAACTAGATAGTACAGAGTCGAATTACAGCGGATATGTGCGAACTAGAGGCTGAATCGTGCGAAAATGAGCATAATACGTTCAAAACGAGCAAAATTGTTCATTGCGGTTTTGAATTGTGCTCAGTTACGATAACTTAACATAACTAGACAGTACAGAGTCGAATTACAGCGGATATGTGCGAATTAGAGGCTGAATCGTTCGAAAATGAGCAAAATTCGTTCAAAACGAGCAAAATTCGTGCAAAACGAGCAAAATTGTTCATTGTGGTGTTGAATTGTGCTCAGATAGGATAACTTAACATAACTAGATAGTACAGAGTCGAATTACAGCGGATATGTGCGAATTAGAGGCTGAATCGTGCGAAAATGAGCATAATTCGTGCAAAACGATCAAAATTGTTCATTGTGGTGTTGAATTGTGCTCAGTTACGATAACTTAACATGACTAGATAGTACAGATCCGAATTACAGCGGATATGTGCGAATTTAGAGGCTGAATCGTGCGAAAATGAGCATAATTCGTTCAAAACGATTAAAATTGTTCATTGTGGTGTTGAATTGCGCTCAGTTACGATAACTTAACATGACTAGATAGTACAGAGTCGAATTACAGCGGATATGTGCGAATTAGAGGCTGAATCGTGCGAAAATGAGTATAATTCGTTCAAAACGATCAAAATTGTTCATTGTGGTGTTGAATTGTGCTCAGATAGGATAACTTAACATAACTAGATAGTACAGAGTCGAATTACAGCGGATATGTGCGAATTAGAGGCTGAATCGTGCGAAAATGAGCATAATTCGTTCAAAACGAGCAAAATTGTTCATTGTGGTGTTGAATTGTGCTCAGATAGGATAACTTAACATAACTAGATAGTACAGAGTCGAATTACAGCGGATATGTGCGAATTAGAGGCTGAATTGTGCGAAAATGAGCATAATTCGTGCAAAACGTGCAAAATTGTTCATTGTGGTGTCGAATTGTGCTCAGTTACGATAACTTAACATGACTAGATAGTACAGAGTCGAATTACAGCGGATATGTGCGAATTAGAGGCTGAATCGTGCGAAAATGTGCATAATTCGTTCAAAACGAGCAAAATTGTTCATTGTGGTGCTCAATTGTGCTCAGATAGGATAACTTAACATAACTAGATAGTACAGAGTCGAATTACAGCGGATATGTGCGAATTAGAGGCTGAATCGTGCGAAAATGAGCATAATTCGTTCAAAACGAGCAAAATTGTTCATTGTGGTGTTGAATTGTGCTCAGTTACGATAACTTAACATAACTAGATAGTACAGAGTCGAATTACAGCGGATATGTGCGAATTAGAGGCTGAATCGTTCGAAAATGAGCAAAATTCGATCAAAACGAGCAAAATTCGTGCAAAACGAGCAAAATTGTTCATTGTGGTGTTGAATTGTGCTCAGATAGGATAACTTAACATAACTAGATAGTACAGAGTCGAATTACAGCGGATATGTGCGAATTAGAGGCTGAATCGTGCGAAAATGAGCATAATTCGTGCAAAACGATCAAAATTGTTCATTGTGGTGTTGAATTGTGCTCAGTTACGATAACTTAACATGACTAGGTAGTACAGAGTCGAATTACAGCGGATATGTGCGAATTTAGAGGCTGAATCGTGCGAAAATGAGCATAATTCGTTCAAAACGATCAAAATTGTTCATTGTGGTGTTGAATTGTGCTCAGTTACGATAACTTAACATGACTAGATAGTACAGAGTCGAATTACAGCGGATATGTGCGAATTAGAGGCTGAATCGTGCGAAAATGAGCATAATTCGTTCAAAGCGATCAAAATTGTTCATTGTGGTGTTGAATTGTGCTCAGTTACGATAACTTAACATGACTAGATAGTACAGAGTCGAATTACAGCGGATATGTGCGAATTAGAGGCTGAATCGTGCGAAAATGCGCATAATTCGTTCAAAACGAGCAAAATTGTTCATTGTGGTGTTGAATTGTGCTCAGTTACGATAGCTTAACATAACTAGATAGTACAGAGTCGAATTACAGCGGATATGTGCGAATTAGTGGCTGAATCGTGCGAAAATGAGCATAATTCGTTCAAAACGAGCAAAATTGTTCATTGTGGTGTTGAATTGTGCTCAGATAGGATAACTTAACATAACTAGATAGTACAGAGTCGAATTACAGCGGATATGTGCGAATTAGAGGCTGAATCGTTCGAAAATGAGCAAAATTCGTTCAAAACGAGCAAAATTCGTGCAAAACGAGCAAAATTGTTCATTGTGGTGTTGAATTGTGCTCAGATAGGATAACTTAACATAACTAGATAGTACAGAGTCGAATTACAGCGGATATGTGCGAATTAGAGGCTGAATCGTGCGAAAATGAGCATAATTCGTTCAAAACGAGCAAAATTGTTCATTGTGGTGTTGAATTGTGCTCAGATAGGATAACTTAACATAACTAGATAGTACAGAGTCGAATTACAGCGGATATGTGCGAATTAGAGGCTGAATCGTGCGAAAATGAGCAAAATTCGTTCAAAACGAGCAAAATTCGTGCAAAACGAGCAAAATTGTTCATTGTGGTGTTGAATTGTGCTCAGTTACGATAACTTAACATAACTAGATAGTACAGAGTCGAATTACAGCGGATATGTGCCAATTAGAGGCTGAATCGTTCGAAAATGAGCAACATTCGATCAAAACGAGCAAAATTCGTGCAAAACGAGCAAAATTGTTCATTGTGGTGTTGAATTGTGCTCAGATAGGATAACTTAACATAACTAGATAGCACAGAGTCGAATTACAGCGGATATGTGCGAATTAGAGGCTGAATCGTGCGAAAATGAGCATAATTCGTTCAAAACGAGCAAAATTGTTCATTGTGGTGTTGAATTGTGCTCAGATAGGATAACTTAACATAACTAGATAGTACAGAGTCTAATTACAGCGGATATGTGCGAATTAGAGGCTGAATCGTGCGAAAATGAGCATAATTCGTTCAAAACGATCAAAATTGTTCATTGTGGTGTTGAATTGTGCTCAGTTACGATAACTTAACATGACTAGATAGTACAGAGTCGAATTACAGCGGATATGTGCGAATTAGAGGCTGAATCGTGCGAAAATGCGCATAATTCGTTCAAAACGAGCAAAATTGTTCATTGTGGTGTTGAATTGTGCTCAGTTACGATAGCTTAACATAACTAGATAGTACAGAGTCGAATTACAGCGGATATGTGCGAATTAGTGGCTGAATCGTGCGAAAATGAGCATAATTCGTTCAAAACGAGCAAAATTGGTCATTGTGGTGTTGAATTGTGCTCAGATAGGATAACTTAACATAACTAGATAGTACAGAGTCGAATTACAGCGGATATGTGCGAATTAGAGGCTGAATCGTTCGAAAATGAGCAAAATTCGTTCAAAACGAGCAAAATTCGTGCAAAACGAGCAAAATTGTTCATTGTGGTGTTGAATTGTGCTCAGATAGGATAACTTAACATAACTAGATAGTACAGAGTCGAATTACAGCGGATATGTGCGAATTAGAGGCTGAATCGTGCGAAAATGAGCATAATTCGTTCAAAACGAGCAAAATTGTTCATTGTGGTGTTGAATTGTGCTCAGATAGGATAACTTAACATAACTAGATAGTACAGAGTCGAATTACAGCGGATATGTGCGAATTAGAGGCTGAATCGTGCGAAAATGAGCATAATTCGTGCAAAACGTGCAAAATTGTTCATTGTGGTGTCGAATTGTGCTCAGTTACGATAACTTAACATGACTAGATAGTACAGAGTCGAATTACAGCGGATATGTGCGAATTAGAGGCTGAATCGTGCGAAAATGTGCATAATTCGTTCAAAACGAGCAAAATTGTTCATTGTGGTGTTCAATTGTGCTCAGATAGGATAACTTAACATAACTAGATAGTACAGAGTCGAATTACAGCGGATATGTGCGAATTAGAGGCTGAATCGTGCGAAAATGAGCAAAATTCGTTCAAAACGAGCAAAATTCGTGCAAAACGAGCAAAATTGTTCATTGTGGTGTTGAATTGTGCTCAGATAGGATAACTTAACATAACTAGATAGTACAGAGTCGAATTACAGCGGATATGTGCGAATTAGAGGCTGAATCGTGCGAAAATGAGCATAATTCGTTCAAAACGAGCAAAATTGTTCATTGTGGTGTTGAATTGTGCTCAGTTACGATAACTTAACATAACTAGATAGTACAGAGTCGAATTACAGCGGATATGTGCGAATTAGAGGCTGAATCGTTCGAAAATGAGCAAAATTCGATCAAAACGAGCAAAATGCGTGCAAAACGAGCAAAATTGTTCATTGTGGTGTTGAATTGTGCTCAGATAGGATAACTTAACATAACTAGATAGTACAGAGTCGAATTACAGCGGATATGTGCGAATTAGAGGCTGAATCGTGCGAAAATGAGCATAATTCGTGCAAAACGATCAAAATTGTTCATTGTGGTGTTGAATTGTGCTCAGTTACGATAACTTAACATGACTAGGTAGTACAGAGTCGAATTACAGCGGATATGTGCGAATTTAGAGGCTGAATCGTGCGAAAATGAGCATAATTCGTTCAAAACGAGCAAAATTCGTGCAAAACGAGCAAAATTGTTCATTGTGGTTTTGAATTGTGCTCAGATAGGATAACTTAACATAACTAGATAGTACAGAGTCGAATTACAGCGGATATGTGCGAATTAGAGGCTGAATCGTTCGAAAATGAGCAAAATTCGTGCAAAACGAGCAATATTGTTCATTGTGGTGTTGAATTGTGCTCAGATAGGATAACTTAACATAACTAGATAGTACAGAGTCGAATTACAGCGGATATGTGCGAATTAGAGGCTGAATCGTGCGAAAATGAGCATAATTCGTTCAAAACGATCAAAATTGTTCATTGTGGTGTTGAATTGTGCTCAGTTACGATAACTTAACATGACTAGATAGTACAGAGTCGAATTACAGCGGATATGTGCGAATTAGAGGCTGAATCGTGCGAAAATGAGCATAATTCGTTCAAAACGATCAAAATTGTTCATTGTGGTGTTGAATTGTGCTCAGTTACGATAACTTAACATTACTAGATAGTACAGAGTCGAATTACAGCGGATATGTGCGAATTAGAGGCTGAATCGTGCGAAAATGAGCATAATTCGTTCAAAACGATCAAAATTGATCATTGTGGTGTTGAATTGTGCTCAGTTACGATAACTTAACATGACTAGATAGTACAGAGTCGAATTACAGCGGATATGTGCGAATTAGAGGCTGAATCGTGCGAAAATGAGCATAATTCGTTCAAAACGATCAAAATTGTTCATTGTGGTGTTGAATTGTGCTCAGTTACGATAACTTAACATGACTAGATAGTACAGAGTCGAATTACAGCGGATATGTGCGAATTAGAGGCTGAATCGTGCGAAAATGCGCATAATTCGTTCAAAACGAGCAAAATTGGTCATTGTGGTGTTGAATTGTGCTCAGATAGGATAACTTAACATAACTAGATAGTACAGAGTCGAATTACAGCGGATATGTGCGAATTAGAGGCTGAATCGTGCGAAAATGAGCATAATTCGTTCAAAACGAGCAAAATTGTTCATTGTGGTGTTGAATTGTGCTCAGATAGGATAACTTAACATAACTAGATAGTACAGAGTCGAATTACAGCGGATATGTGCGAATTAGAGGCTGAATCGTGCGAAAATGAGCAAAATTCGTTCAAAACGAGCAAAATTCGTGCAAAACGAGCAAAATTGTTCATTGTGGTGTTGAATTGTGCTCAGATAGGATAACTTAACATAACTAGATAGTACAGAGTCGAATTACAGCGGATATGTGCGAATTAGAGGCTGAATCGTGCGAAAATGAGCATAATTCGTTCAAAACGAGCAAAATTGTTCATTGTGGTGTTGAATTGTGCTCAGATAGGATAACTTAACATAACTAGATAGTACAGAGTCGAATTACAGCGGATATGTGCGAATTAGAGGCTGAATCGTGCGAAAATGAGCAAAATTCGTTCAAAACGAGCAAAATTCGTGCAAAACGAGCAAAATTGTTCATTGTGGTGTTGAATTGTGCTCAGATAGGATAACTTAACATAACTAGATAGTACAGAGTCGAATTACAGCGGATATGTGCGAATTAGAGGCTGAATCGTGCGAAAATGAGCATAATTCGTTCAAAACGAGCAAAATTGTTCATTGTGGTGTTGAATTGTGCTCAGTTACGATGACTTAACATAACTAGATAGTACAGAGTCGAATTACAGCGGATATGTGCGAATTAGAGGCTGAATCGTTCGAAAATGAGCAAAATTCGATCAAAACGAGCAAAATTCGTGCAAAACGAGCAAAATTGTTCATTGTGGTGTTGAATTGTGCTCAGATAGGATAACTTAACATAACTAGATAGTACAGAGTCGAATTACAGCGGATATGTGCGAATTAGAGGCTGAATCGTGCGAAAATGAGCATAATTCGTTCAAAACGAGCAAAATTGTTCATTGTGGTGTTGAATTGTGCTCAGATAGGATAACTTAACATAACTAGATAGTACAGAGTCGAATTACAGCGGATATGTGCGAATTAGAGGCTGAATCGTGCGAAAATGAGCATAATTCGTTCAAAACGATCAAAATTGTTCATTGTGGTGTTGAATTGTGCTCAGTTACGATAACTTAACATGACTAGATAGTACAGAGTCGAATTACAGCGGATATGTGCGAATTAGAGGCTGAATCGTGCGAAAATGCGCATAATTCGTTCAAAACGAGCAAAATTGTTCATTGTGGTGTTGAATTGTGCTCAGTTACGATAGCTTAACATAACTAGATAGTACAGAGTCGAATTACAGCGGATATGTGCGAATTAGTGGCTGAATCGTGCGAAAATGAGCATAATTCGTTCAAAACGAGCAAAATTGTTCATTGTGGTGTTGAATTGTGCTCAGATAGGATAACTTAACATAACTAGATAGTACAGAGTCGAATTACAGCGGATATGTGCGAATTAGAGGCTGAATCGTTCGAAAATGAGCAAAATTCGTTCAAAACGAGCAAAATTCGTGCAAAACGAGCAAAATTGTTCATTGTGGTGTTGAATTGTGCTCAGATAGGATAACTTAACATAACTAGATAGTACAGAGTCGAATTACAGCGGATATGTGCGAATTAGAGGCTGAATCGTGCGAAAATGAGCATAATTCGTTCAAAACGAGCAAAATTGTTCATTGTGGTGTTGAATTGTGCTCAGATAGGATAACTTAACATAACTAGATAGTACAGAGTCGAATTACAGCGGATATGTGCGAATTAGAGGCTGAATCGTGCCAAAATGAGCATAATTCGTGCAAAACGTGCAAAATTGTTCATTGTGGTGTCGAATTGTGCTCAGTTACGATAACTTAACATGACTAGATAGTACAGAGTCGAATTACAGCGGATATGTGCGAATTAGAGGCTGAATCGTGCAAAAATGTGCATAATTCGTTCAAAACGAGCAAAATTGTTCATTGTGGTGTTCAATTGTGCTCAGATAGGATAACTTAACATAACTAGATAGTACAGAGTCGAATTACAGCGGATATGTGCGAATTAGAGGCTGAATCGTGCGAAAATGAGCAAAATTCGTTCAAAACGAGCAAAATTCGTGCAAAACGAGCAAAATTGTTCATTGTGGTGTTGAATTGTGCTCAGATAGGATAACTTAACATAACTAGATAGTACAGAGTCGAATTACAGCGGATATGTGCGAATTAGAGGCTGAATCGTGCGAAAATGAGCATAATTCGTTCAAAACGAGCAAAATTGTTCATTGTGGTGTTGAATTGTGCTCAGTTACGATAACTTAACATAACTAGATAGTACAGAGTCGAATTACAGCGGATATGTGCGAATTAGAGGCTGAATCGTTCGAAAATGAGCAAAATTCGATCAAAACGAGCAAAATTCGTGCAAAACGAGCAAAATTGTTCATTGTGGTGTTGAATTGTGCTCAGATAGGATAACTTAACATAACTAGATAGTACAGAGTCGAATTACAGCGGATATGTGCGAATTAGAGGCTGAATCGTGCGAAAATGAGCATAATTCGTGCAAAACGATCAAAATTGTTCATTGTGGTGTTGAATTGTGCTCAGTTACGATAACTTAACATGACTAGGTAGTACAGAGTCGAATTACAGCGGATATGTGCGAATTTAGAGGCTGAATCGTGCGAAAATGAGCATAATTCGTTCAAAACGAGCAAAATTCGTGCAAAACGAGCAAAATTGTTCATTGTGGTGTTGAATTGTGCTCAGATAGGATAACTTAACATAACTAGATAGTACAGAGTCGAATTACAGCGGATATGTGCGAATTAGAGGCTGAATCGTTCGAAAATGAGCAAAATTCGTGCAAAACGAGCAATATTGTTCATTGTGGTGTTGAATTGTGCTCAGATAGGATAACTTAACATAACTAGATAGTACAGAGTCGAATTACAGCGGATATGTGCGAATTAGAGGCTGAATCGTGCGAAAATGAGCATAATTCGTTCAAAACGATCAAAATTGTTCATTGTGGTGTTGAATTGTGCTCAGTTACGATAACTTAACATGACTAGATAGTACAGAGTCGAATTACAGCGGATATGTGCAAATTAGAGGCTGAATCGTGCGAAAATGAGCATAATTCGTTCAAAACGATCAAAATTGTTCATTGTGGTGTTGAATTGTGCTCAGTTACGATAACTTAACATTACTAGATAGTACAGAGTCGAATTACAGCGGATATGTGCGAATTAGAGGCTGAATCGTGCGAAAATGAGCATAATTCGTTCAAAACGATCAAAATTGATCATTGTGGTGTTGAATTGTGCTCAGTTACGATAACTTAACATGACTAGATAGTACAGAGTCGAATTACAGCGGATATGTGCGAATTAGAGGCTGAATCGTTCGAAAATGAGCAAAATTCGTTCAAAACGAGCAAAATTCGTGCAAAACGAGCAAAATTGTTCATTGTGGTGTTGAATTGTGCTCAGATAGGATAACTTAACATAACTAGATAGTACAGAGTCGAATTACAGCGGATATGTGCGAATTAGAGGCTGAATCGTGCGAAAATGAGCATAATTCGTTCAAAACGAGCAAAATTGTTCATTGTGGTGTTGAATTGTGCTCAGATAGGATAACTTAACATAACTAGATAGTACAGAGTCGAATTACAGCGGATATGTGCGAATTAGAGGCTGAATCGTGCGAAAATGAGCAAAATTCGTTCAAAACGAGCAAAATTCGTGCAAAACGAGCAAAATTGTTCATTGTGGTGTTGAATTGTGCTCAGATAGGATAACTTAACATAACTAGATAGTACAGAGTGGAATTACAGCGGATATGTGCGAATTAGAGGCTGAATCGTGCGAAAATGAGCATAATTCGTTCAAAACGAGCAAAATTGTTCATTGTGGTGTTGAATTGTGCTCAGATAGGATAACTTAACATAACTAGATAGTACAGAGTCGAATTACAGCGGATATGTGCGAATTAGAGGCTGAATCGTGCGAAAATGAGCAAAATTCGTTCAAAACGAGCAAAATTCGTGCAAAACGAGCAAAATTGTTCATTGTGGTGTTGAATTGTGCTCAGATAGGATAACTTAACATAACTAGATAGTACAGAGTCGAATTACAGCGGATATGTGCGAATTAGAGGCTGAATCGTGCGAAAATGAGCATAATTCGTTCAAAACGAGCAAAATTGTTCATTGTGGTGTTGAATTGTGCTCAGTTACGATGACTTAACATAACTAGATAGTACAGAGTCGAATTACAGCGGATATGTGCGAATTAGAGGCTGAATCGTTCGAAAATGAGCAAAATTCGATCAAAACGAGCAAAATTCGTGCAAAACGAGCAAAATTGTTCATTGTGGTGTTGAATTGTGCTCAGATAGGATAACTTAACATAACTAGATAGTACAGAGTCGAATTACAGCGGATATGTGCGAATTAGAGGCTGAATCGTGCGAAAATGAGCATAATTCGTTCAAAACGAGCAAAATTGTTCATTGTGGTGTTGAATTGTGCTCAGATAGGATAACTTAACATAACTAGATAGTACAGAGTCGAATTACAGCGGATATGTGCGAATTAGAGGCTGAATCGTGCGAAAATGAGCATAATTCGTTCAAAACGATCAAAATTGTTCATTGTGGTGTTGAATTGTGCTCAGTTACGATAACTTAACATGACTAGATAGTACAGAGTCGAATTACAGCGGATATGTGCGAATTAGAGGCTGAATCGTGCGAAAATGCGCATAATTCGTTCAAAACGAGCAAAATTGTTCATTGTGGTGTTGAATTGTGCTCAGTTACGATAGCTTAACATAACTAGATAGTACAGAGTCGAATTACAGCGGATATGTGCGAATTAGTGGCTGAATCGTGCGAAAATGAGCATAATTCGTTCAAAACGAGCAAAATTGTTCATTGTGGTGTTGAATTGTGCTCAGATAGGATAACTTAACATAACTAGATAGTACAGAGTCGAATTACAGCGGATATGTGCGAATTAGAGGCTGAATCGTTCGAAAATGAGCAAAATTCGTTCAAAACGAGCAAAATTCGTGCAAAACGAGCAAAATTGTTCATTGTGGTGTTGAATTGTGCTCAGATAGGATAACTTAACATAACTAGATAGTACAGAGTCGAATTACAGCGGATATGTGCGAATTAGAGGCTGAATCGTGCGAAAATGAGCATAATTCGTTCAAAACGAGCAAAATTGTTCATTGTGGTGTTGAATTGTGCTCAGATAGGATAACTTAACATAACTAGATAGTACAGAGTCGAATTACAGCGGATATGTGCGAATTAGAGGCTGAATCGTGCGAAAATGAGCATAATTCGTGCAAAACGTGCAAAATTGTTCATTGTGGTGTCGAATTGTGCTCAGTTACGATAACTTAACATGACTAGATAGTACAGAGTCGAATTACAGCGGATATGTGCGAATTAGAGGCTGAATCGTGCAAAAATGTGCATAATTCGTTCAAAACGAGCAAAATTGTTCATTGTGGTGTTCAATTGTGCTCAGATAGGATAACTTAACATAACTAGATAGTACAGAATCGAATTACAGCGGATATGTGCGAATTAGAGGCTGAATCGTGCGAAAATGAGCAAAATTCGTTCAAAACGAGCAAAATTCGTGCAAAGCGAGCAAAATTGTTCATTGTGGTGTTGAATTGTGCTCAGATAGGATAACTTAACATAACTAGATAGTACAGAGTCGAATTACAGCGGATATGTGCGAATTAGAGGCTGAATCGTGCGAAAATGAGCATAATTCGTGCAAAACGATCAAAATTGTTCATTGTGGTGTTGAATTGTGCTCAGTTACGATAACTTAACATGACTAGATAGTACAGAGTCGAATTACAGCGGATATGTGCGAATTAGAGGCTGAATCGTGCGAAAATGCGCATAATTCGTTCAAAACGAGCAAAATTGTTCATTGTGGTGTTGAATTGTGCTCAGTTACGATAGCTTAACATAACTAGATAGTACAGAGTCGAATTACAGCGGATATGTGCGAATTAGTGGCTGAATCGTGCGAAAATGAGCATAATTCGTTCAAAACGAGCAAAATTGTTCATTGTGGTGTTGAATTGTGCTCAGATAGGATAACTTAACATAACTAGATAGTACAGAGTCGAATTACAGCGGATATGTGCGAATTAGAGGCTGAATCGTTCGAAAATGAGCAAAATTCGTTCAAAACGAGCAAAATTCGTGCAAAACGAGCAAAATTGTTCATTGTGGTGTTGAATTGTGCTCAGATAGGATAACTTAACATAACTAGATAGTACAGAGTCGAATTACAGCGGATATGTGCGAATTAGAGGCTGAATCGTGCGAAAATGAGCATAATTCGTTCAAAACGAGCAAAATTGTTCATTGTGGTGTTGAATTGTGCTCAGATAGGATAACTTAACATAACTAGATAGTACAGAGTCGAATTACAGCGGATATGTGCGAATTAGAGGCTGAATCGTGCGAAAATGAGCATAATTCGTGCAAAACGTGCAAAATTGTTCATTGTGGTGTCGAATTGTGCTCAGTTACGATAACTTAACATGACTAGATAGTACAGAGTCGAATTACAGCGGATATGTGCGAATTAGAGGCTGAATCGTGCAAAAATGTGCATAATTCGTTCAAAACGAGCAAAATTGTTCATTGTGGTGTTCAATTGTGCTCAGATAGGATAGCTTAACATAACTAGATAGTACAGAGTCGAATTACAGCGGATATGTGCGAATTAGTGGCTGAATCGTGCGAAAATGAGCATAATTCGTTCAAAACGAGCAAAATTGTTCATTGTGGTGTTGAATTGTGCTCAGATAGGATAACTTAACATAACTAGATAGTACAGAGTCGAATTACAGCGGATATGTGCGAATTAGAGGCTGAATCGTTCGAAAATGAGCAAAATTCGTTCAAAACGAGCAAAATTCGTGCAAAACGAGCAAAATTGTTCATTGTGGTGTTGAATTGTGCTCAGATAGGATAACTTAACATAACTAGATAGTACAGAGTCGAATTACAGCGGATATGTGCGAATTAGAGGCTGAATCGTGCGAAAATGAGCATAATTCGTTCAAAACGAGCAAAATTGTTCATTGTGGTGTTGAATTGTGCTCAGATAGGATAACTTAACATAACTAGATAGTACAGAGTCGAATTACAGCGGATATGTGCGAATTAGAGGCTGAATCGTGCGAAAATGAGCATAATTCGTGCAAAACGTGCAAAATTGTTCATTGTGGTGTCGAATTGTGCTCAGTTACGATAACTTAACATGACTAGATAGTACAGAGTCGAATTACAGCGGATATGTGCGAATTAGAGGCTGAATCGTGCAAAAATGTGCATAATTCGTTCAAAACGAGCAAAATTGTTCATTGTGGTGTTCAATTGTGCTCAGATAGGATAACTTAACATAACTAGATAGTACAGAATCGAATTACAGCGGATATGTGCGAATTAGAGGCTGAATCGTGCGAAAATGAGCAAAATTCGTTCAAAACGAGCAAAATTCGTGCAAAACGAGCAAAATTGTTCATTGTGGTGTTGAATTGTGCTCAGATAGGATAACTTAACATAACTAGATAGTACAGAGTCGAATTACAGCGGATATGTGCGAATTAGAGGCTGAATCGTGCGAAAATGAGCATAATTCGTTCAAAACGAGCAAAATTGTTCATTGTGGTGTTGAATTGTGCTCAGTTACGATAACTTAACATAACTAGATAGTACAGAGTCGAATTACAGCGGATATGTGCGAATTAGAGGCTGAATCGTTCGAAAATGAGCAAAATTCGATCAAAACGAGCAAAATTCGTGCAAAACGAGCAAAATTGTTCATTGTGGTGTTGAATTGTGCTCAGATAGGATAACTTAACATAACTAGATAGTACAGAGTCGAATTACAGCGGATATGTGCGAATTAGAGGCTGAATCGTGCGAAAATGAGCATAATTCGTGCAAAACGATCAAAATTGTTCATTGTGGTGTTGAATTGTGCTCAGTTACGATAACTTAACATGACTAGATAGTACAGAGTCGAATTACAGCGGATATGTGCGAATTAGAGGCTGAATCGTGCGAAAATGCGCATAATTCGTTCAAAACGAGCAAAATTGTTCATTGTGGTGTTGAATTGTGCTCAGTTACGATAGCTTAACATAACTAGATAGTACAGAGTCGAATTACAGCGGATATGTGCGAATTAGTGGCTGAATCGTGCGAAAATGAGCATAATTCGTTCAAAACGAGCAAAATTGTTCATTGTGGTGTTGAATTGTGCTCAGATAGGATAACTTAACATAACTAGATAGTACAGAGTCGAATTACAGCGGATATGTGCGAATTAGAGGCTGAATCGTTCGAAAATGAGCAAAATTCGTTCAAAACGAGCAAAATTCGTGCAAAACGAGCAAAATTGTTCATTGTGGTGTTGAGTTGTGCTCAGATAGGATAACTTAACATAACTAGATAGTACAGAGTCGAATTACAGCGGATATGTGCGAATTAGAGGCTGAATCGTGCGAAAATGAGCATAATTCGTTCAAAACGAGCAAAATTGTTCATTGTGGTGTTGAATTGTGCTCAGATAGGATAACTTAACATAACTAGATAGTACAGAGTCGAATTACAGCGGATATGTGCGAATTAGAGGCTGAATCGTGCGAAAATGAGCATAATTCGTGCAAAACGTGCAAAATTGTTCATTGTGGTGTCGAATTGTGCTCAGTTACGATAACTTAACATGACTAGATAGTACAGAGTCGAATTACAGCGGATATGTGCGAATTAGAGGCTGAATCGTGCAAAAATGTGCATAATTCGTTCAAAACGAGCAAAATTGTTCATTGTGGTGTTCAATTGTGCTCAGATAGGATAACTTAACATAACTAGATAGTACAGAGTCGAATTACAGCGGATATGTGCGAATTAGAGGCTGAATCGTGCGAAAATGAGCAAAATTCGTTCAAAACGAGCAAAATTCGTGCAAAACGAGCAAAATTGTTCATTGTGGTGTTGAATTGTGCTCAGATAGGATAACTTAACATAACTAGATAGTACAGAGTCGAATTACAGCGGATATGTGCGAATTAGAGGCTGAATCGTGCGAAAATGAGCATAATTCGTTCAAAACGAGCAAAATTGTTCATTGTGGTGTTGAATTGTGCTCAGTTACGATAACTTAACATAACTAGATAGTACAGAGTCGAATTACAGCGGATATGTGCGAATTAGAGGCTGAATCGTTCGAAAATGAGCAAAATTCGATCAAAACGAGCAAAATTCGTGCAAAACGAGCAAAATTGTTCATTGTGGTGTTGAATTGTGCTCAGATAGGATAACTTAACATAACTAGATAGTACAGAGTCGAATTACAGCGGATATGTGCGAATTAGAGGCTGAATCGTGCGAAAATGAGCATAATTCGTGCAAAACGATCAAAATTGTTCATTGTGGTGTTGAATTGTGCTCAGTTACGATAACTTAACATGACTAGGTAGTACAGAGTCGAATTACAGCGGATATGTGCGAATTTAGAGGCTGAATCGTGCGAAAATGAGCATAATTCGTTCAAAACGAGCAAAATTCGTGCAAAACGAGCAAAATTGTTCATTGTGGTGTTGAATTGTGCTCAGATAGGATAACTTAACATAACTAGATAGTACAGAGTCGAATTACAGCGGATATGTGCGAATTAGAGGCTGAATCGTTCGAAAATGAGCAAAATTCGTGCAAAACGAGCAATATTGTTCATTGTGGTGTTGAATTGTGCTCAGATAGGATAACTTAACATAACTAGATAGTACAGAGTCGAATTACAGCGGATATGTGCGAATTAGAGGCTGAATCGTGCGAAAATGAGCATAATTCGTTCAAAACGATCAAAATTGTTCATTGTGGTGTTGAATTGTGCTCAGTTACGATAACTTAACATGACTAGATAGTACAGAGTCGAATTACAGCGGATATGTGCAAATTAGAGGCTGAATCGTGCGAAAATGAGCATAATTCGTTCAAAACGATCAAAATTGTTCATTGTGGTGTTGAATTGTGCTCAGTTACGATAACTTAACATTACTAGATAGTACAGAGTCGAATTACAGCGGATATGTGCGAATTAGAGGCTGAATCGTGCGAAAATGAGCATAATTCGTTCAAAACGATCAAAATTGATCATTGTGGTGTTGAATTGTGCTCAGTTACGATAACTTAACATGACTAGATAGTACAGAGTCGAATTACAGCGGATATGTGCGAATTAGAGGCTGAATCGTTCGAAAATGAGCAAAATTCGTTCAAAACGAGCAAAATTCGTGCAAAACGAGCAAAATTGTTCATTGTGGTGTTGAATTGTGCTCAGATAGGATAACTTAACATAACTAGATAGTACAGAGTCGAATTACAGCGGATATGTGCGAATTAGAGGCTGAATCGTGCGAAAATGAGCATAATTCGTTCAAAACGAGCAAAATTGTTCATTGTGGTGTTGAATTGTGCTCAGATAGGATAACTTAACATAACTAGATAGTACAGAGTCGAATTACAGCGGATATGTGCGAATTAGAGGCTGAATCGTGCGAAAATGAGCAAAATTCGTTCAAAACGAGCAAAATTCGTGCAAAACGTGCAAAATTGTTCATTGTGGTGTCGAATTGTGCTCAGTTACGATAACTTAACATGACTAGATAGTACAGAGTCGAATTACAGCGGCTATGTGCGAATTAGAGGCTGAATCGTGCAAAAATGTGCATAATTCGTTCAAAACGAGCAAAATTGTTCATTGTGGTGTTCAATTGTGCTCAGATAGGATAACTTAACATAACTAGATAGTACAGAGTCGAATTACAGCGGATATGTGCGAATTAGAGGCTGAATCGTGCGAAAATGAGCAAAATTCGTTCAAAACGAGCAAAATTCGTGCAAAACGAGCAAAATTGTTCATTGTGGTGTTGAATTGTGCTCAGATAGGATAACTTAACATAACTAGATAGTACAGAGTCGAATTACAGCGGATATGTGCGAATTAGAGGCTGAATCGTGCGAAAATGAGCATAATTCGTTCAAAACGAGCAAAATTGTTCATTGTGGTGTTGAATTGTGCTCAGTTACGATAACTTAACATAACTAGATAGTACAGAGTCGAATTACAGCGGATATGTGCGAATTAGAGGCTGAATCGTTCGAAAATGAGCATAATTCGTGCAAAACGATCAAAATTGTTCATTGTGGTGTTGAATTGTGCTCAGTTACGATAACTTAACATGACTAGGTAGTACAGAGTCGAATTACAGCGGATATGTGCGAATTTAGAGGCTGAATCGTGCAAAAATGAGCATAATTCGTTCAAAACGAGCAAAATTCGTGCAAAACGAGCAAAATTGTTCATTGTGGTGTTGAATTGTGCTCAGTTACGATAACTTAACATGACTAGGCAGTACAGAGTCGAATTACAGCGGATATGTGCGAATTTAGAGGCTGAATCGTGCAAAAATGAGCATAATTCGTTCAAAACGAGCAAAATTCGTGCAAAACGAGCAAAATTGTTCATTGTGGTGTTGAATTGTGCTCAGATAGGATAACTTAACATAACTAGATAGTACAGAGTCGAATTACAGCGGATATGTGCGAATTAGAGGCTGAATCGTTCGAAAATGAGCAAAATTCGTGCAAAACGAGCAATATTGTTCATTGTGGTGTTGAATTGTGCTCAGATAGGATAACTTAACATAACTAGATAGTACAGAGTCGAATTACAGCGGATATGTGCGAATTAGAGGCTGAATCGTGCGAAAATGAGCATAATTCGTTCAAAACGATCAAAATTGTTCATTGTGGTGTTGAATTGTGCTCAGTTACGATAACTTAACATGACTAGATAGTACAGAGTCGAATTACAGCGGATATGTGCAAATTAGAGGCTGAATCGTGCGAAAATGAGCATAATTCGTTCAAAACGATCAAAATTGTTCATTGTGGTGTTGAATTGTGCTCAGTTACGATAACTTAACATTACTAGATAGTACAGAGTCGAATTACAGCGGATATGTGCGAATTAGAGGCTGAATCGTGCGAAAATGAGCATAATTCGTTCAAAACGATCAAAATTGATCATTGTGGTGTTGAATTGTGCTCAGTTACGATAACTTAACATGACTAGATAGTACAGAGTCGAATTACAGCGGATATGTGCGAATTAGAGGCTGAATCGTGCGAAAATGAGCATAATTCGTTCAAAACGATCAAAATTGTTCATTGTGGTGTTGAATTGTGCTCAGTTACGATAACTTAACATGGCTAGATAGTACAGAGTCGAATTACAGCGGATATGTGCGAATTAGAGGCTGAATCGTGCGAAAATGAGCATAATTCGTTCAAAACGAGCAAAATTGTTCATTGTGGTGTTGAATTGTGCTCAGATAGGATAACTTAACATAACTAGATGGTACAGAGTCGAATTACAGCGGATATGTGCGAATTAGAGGCTGAATCGTTCGAAAATGAGCAAAATTCGTTCAAAACCAGCAAAATTCGTGCAAAACGAGCAAAATTGTTCATTGTGGTGTTGAATTGTGCTCAGATAGGATAACTTAACATAACTAGATAGTACAGAGTCGAATTACAGCGGATATGTGCGAATTAGAGGCTGAATCGTGCGAAAATGAGCATAATTCGTGCAAAACGTGCAAAATTGTTCATTGTGGTGTCGAATTGTGCTCAGATAGGATAACTTAACATAACTAGATAGTACAGAGTCGAATTACAGCGGATATGTGCGAATTAGAGGCTGAATCGTGCGAAAATGAGCATAATTCGTTCAAAACGATCAAAATTGTTCATTGTGGTGTTGAATTGTGCTCAGTTACGATAACTTAACATGACTAGATAGTACAGAGTCGAATTACAGCGGATATGTGCGAATTAGAGGCTGAATCGTGCGAAAATGAGCATAATTCGTGCGAAACGTGCAAAATTGTTCATTGTGGTGTCGAATTGTGCTCAGATAGGATAACTTAACATAACTAGATAGTACAGAGTCGAATTACAGCGGATATGTGCGAATTAGAGGCTGAATCGTGCGAAAATGAGCATAATTCGTGCAAAACGAGCAAAATTGTTCATTGTGGTGTTGAATTGTGCTCAGATAGTATAACTTAACATAACTAGATAGTACAGATTTGAATTACAGCGGATATGTGCGAATTAGAGGCTGAATCGTGCGAAAATGAGCATAATTCGTTCAAAACGATCAAAATTGTCCATTGTGGTGTTGTATTGTGCTCAGTTACGATAACTTAACATGACTAGATAGTACAGAGTCGAATTACAGCGGATATGTGCGAATTAGAGGCTGAATCGTGCGAAAATGAGCAAAATTCGTTCAAACCGAGCAAAATTCGTGCAAAACGAGCAAAATTGTTCATTGTGGTGTTGAATTGTGCTCAGATAGGATAACTTAACATAACTAGATAGTACAGAGTCGAATTACAGCGGATATGTGCGAATTAGAGGCTGAATCGTGCGAAAATGAGCATAATTCGTGCGAAACGTGCAAAATTGTTCATTGTGGTGTCGAATTGTGCTCAGATAGGATAACTTAACATAACTAGATAGTACAGAGTCGAATTACAGCGGATATGTGCGAATTAGAGGCTGAATCGTGCGAAAATGAGCATAATTCGTGCGAAACGTGCAAAATTGTTCATTGTGGTGTCGAATTGTGCTCAGATAGGATAACTTAACATAACTAGATAGTACAGATTTGAATTACAGCGGATATGTGCGAATTAGAGGCTGAATCGTGCGAAAATGAGCATAATTCGTTCAAAACGATCAAAATTGTCCATTGTGGTGTTGTATTGTGCTCAGTTACGATAACTTAACATGACTAGATAGTACAGAGTCGAATTACAGCGGATATGTGCGAATTAGAGGCTGAATCGTTCGAAAATGAGCAAAATTCGATCAAAACGAGCAAAATTCGTGCAAAACGAGCAAAATTGTTCATTGTGGTGTTGAATTGTGCTCAGATAGGATAACTTAATATAACTATATAGTACAGAGTCGAATTACAGCGGATATGTGCGAATTAGAGGCTGAATCGTTCGAAAATGAGCTAAATTCGTTCAAAACGAGCAAAATTCGTGCAAAACGAGCAAAATTGTTCATTGTGGTGTTGAATTGTGCTCAGATAGGATAACTTAACATAACTAGATAGTACAGAGTCGAATTACAGCGGATATGTGCGAATTAGAGGCTGAATCGTGCGAAAATGAGCATAATTCGCGCAAAACGTGCAAAATTGTTCATTGTGGTGTCGAATTGTGCTCAGATAGGATAACTTAACATAACTAGATAGTACAGAGTCGAATTACAGCGGATATGTGCGAATTAGAGGCTGAATCGTGCGAAAATGAGCATAATTCGTTCAAAACGATCAAAATTGTTCATTGTGGTGTTGAATTGTGCTCAGTTACGATAACTTAACATGACTAGATAGTACAGAGTCGAATTACAGCGGATATGTGCGAATTAGAGGCTGAATCGTGCGAAAATGAGCATAATTCGTTCAAAACGAGCAAAATTGTTCATTGTGGTGTTGAATTGTGCTCAGATAGGATAACTTAACATAACTAGATAGTACAGAGTCGAATTACAGCGGATATGTGCGAATTAGAGGCTGAATCGTTCGAAAATGAGCTAAATTCGTTCAAAACGAGCAAAATTCGTGCAAAACGAGCAAAATTGTTCATTGTGGTGTTGAATTGTGCTCAGTTACGATAACTTAACATGACTAGATAGTACAGAGTCGAATTACAGCGGATATGTGCGAATTAGAGGCTGAATCGTGCGAAAATGAGCATAATTCGTTCAAAACGAGCAAAATTGTTCATTGTGGTGTTGAATTGTGCTCAGTTACGATAACTTAACATAACTAGATAGTACAGAGTCGAATTACAGCGGATATGTGCGAATTAGAGGCTGAATCGTTCGAAAATGAGCGAAATTCGATCAAAACGAGCAAAATTCGTGCAAAACGAGCAAAATTGTTCATTGTGGTGTTGAATTGTGCTCAGATAGGATAACTTAACATAACTAGATAGTACAGAGTCGAATTACAGCGGATATGTGCGAATTAGAGGCTGAATCGTGCGAAAATGAGCATAATTCGTGCAAAACGAGCAAAATTGTTCATTGTGGTGTTGAATTGTGCTCAGATAGGATAACTTAACATAACTAGACAGTACAGAGTCGAATTACAGCGGATATGTGCGAACTAGAGGCTGAATCGTGCGAAAATGAGCATAATTCGTTCAAAACGAGCAAAATTGTTCATTGTGGTGTTGAATTGTGCTCAGTTACGATAACGTAACATAACTAGATAGTACAGAGTCGAATTACAGCGGATATGTGCGAATTAGAGGCTGAATCGTGCGAAAATGAGCATAATTCGTTCAAAACGAGCAAAATTGTTCATTGTGGTGTTGAATTGTGCTCAGTTACTTTAACTTAACATGACGAGATAGTACAGAGTCGAATTACAGCGGATATGTGCGAATTAGAGGCTGAATCGTGCGAAAATGAGCATAATTCGTTCAAAACGAGCAAAATTGTTCATTGTGGTGTTGAATTGTGCTCAGTTACGATAACTTAACATAACTAGATAGTACAGAGTCGAATTACAGCGGATATGTGCTAATTAGAGGCTGAATCGTTCGAAAATGAGCAAAATTCGATCAAAACGAGCAAAATTCGTGCAAAACGAGCAAAATTGTTCATTGTGGTGTTGAATTGTGCTCAGATAGGATAACTTAACATAACTAGATAGTACAGAGTCGAATTACAGCGGATATGTGCGAATTAGAGGCTGAATCGTGCGAAAATGAGCATAATTCGTTCAAAACGAGCAAAATTGTTCATTGTGGTGTTGAATTGTGCTCAGATAGGATAACTTAACATAACTAGATAGTACAGAGTCGAATTACAGCGGATATGTGCGAATTAGAGGCTGAATCGTGCGAAAATGAGCATAATTCGTTCAAAACGAGCAAAATTGTTCATTGTGGTGTTGAATTGTGCTCAGATAGGATAACTTAACATAACTAGATAGTACAGAGTCGAATTACAGCGGATATGTGCGATTTAGAGGCTGAATCGTGCGAAAATGAGCATAATTCGTTCAAAACGATCAAAATTGTTCATTGTGGTGTTGAATTGTGCTCAGTTACGATAACTTAACATGACTATATAGTACAGAGTCGAATTACAGCGGATATGTGCGAATTAGAGGCTGAATCGTGCGAAAATGCGCATAATTCGTTCAAAACGAGCAAAATTGTTCATTGTGGTGTTGAATTGTGCTCAGTTACGATATCTTAACATGACTAGATAGTACAGAGTCGAATTACAGCGGATATGTGCGAATTAGAGGCTGAATCGTGCGAAAATGAGCATAATTCGTTCAAAACGAGCAAAATTGTTCATTGTGGTGTTGAATTGTGCTCAGATAGGATAACTTAACATAACTAGATAGTACAGAGTCGAATTACAGCGGATATGTGCGAATTAGAGGCTGAATCGTTCGAAAATGAGCAAAATTCGTGCAAAACAAGCAAAATTGTTCATTGTGTGTGTTGAATTGTGCTCAGTTACGATAACTTAACATGACTAGATAGTACAGAGTCGAATTACAGCGGTTATGTGCGAATTAGAGGCTGAATCGTGCGAAAATGAGCATAATTCGTTCAAAACGAGCAAAATTGTTCATTGTGGTGTTGAATTGTGCTCAGTTACGATAACTTAACATGACTAGATAGTACAGAGTCGAATTACAGCGGATATGTGCGAATTAGAGGCTGAATCGTGCGAAAATGAGCATAATTCGTTCAAAACGATCAAAATTGTTCATTGTGGTGTTGAATTGTGCTCAGTTACGATAACTTAACATGACTAGATAGTACAGAGTCGAATTACAGCGGATATGTGCGAATTAGAGGCTGAATCGTGCGAAAATGCGCATAATTCGTTCAAAACGAGCAAAATTGTTCATTGTGGTGTTGAATTGTGCTCAGTTACGATAGCTTAACATAACTAGATAGTACAGAGTCGAATTACAGCGGATATGTGCGAATTAGTGGCTGAATCGTGCGAAAATGAGCATAATTCGTTCAAAACGAGCAAAATTGTTCATTGTGGTGTTGAATTGTGCTCAGATAGGATAACTTAACATAACTAGATAGTACAGAGTCGAATTACAGCGGATATGTGCGAATTAGAGGCTGAATCGTTCGAAAATGAGCAAAATTCGTTCAAAACGAGCAAAATTCGTGCAAAACGAGCAAAATTGTTCATTGTGGTGTTGAATTGTGCTCAGATAGGATAACTTAACATAACTAGATAGTACAGAGTCGAATTACAGCGGATATGTGCGAATTAGAGGCTGAATCGTGCGAAAATGAGCATAATTCGTTCAAAACGAGCAAAATTGTTCATTGTGGTGTTGAATTGTGCTCAGATAGGATAACTTAACATAACTAGATAGTACAGAGTCGAATTACAGCGGATATGTGCGAATTAGAGGCTGAATCGTGCGAAAATGAGCATAATTCGTGCAAAACGTGCAAAATTGTTCATTGTGGTGTCGAATTGTGCTCAGTTACGATAACTTAACATGACTAGATAGTACAGAGTCGAATTACAGCGGATATGTGCGAATTAGAGGCTGAATCGTGCGAAAATGTGCATAATTCGTTCAAAACGAGCAAAATTGTTCATTGTGGTGTTCAATTGTGCTCAGATAGGATAACTTAACATAACTAGATAGTACAGAGTCGAATTACAGCGGATATGTGCGAATTAGAGGCTGAATCGTGCGAAAATGAGCATAATTCGTGCAAAACGATCAAAATTGTTCATTGTGGTGTTGAATTGTGCTCAGTTACGATAACTTAACATGACTAGATAGTACAGAGTCGAATTACAGCGGATATGTGCGAATTAGAGGCTGAATCGTGCGAAAATGAGCATAATTCGTGCGAAACGTGCAAAATTGTTCATTGTGGTGTCGAATTGTGCTCAGATAGGATAACTTAACATAACTAGATAGTACAGAGTCGAATTACAGCGGATATGTGCGAATTAGAGGCTGAATCGTGCGAAAATGAGCATAATTCGTTCAAAACGATCAAAATTGTTCATTGTGGTGTTGAATTGTGCTCAGTTACGATAACTTAACATGACTAGATAGTACAGAGTCGAATTACAGCGGATATGTGCGAATTAGAGGCTGAATCGTGCGAAAATGAGCATAATTCGTTCAAAACGATCAAAATTGTCCATTGTGGTGTTGTATTGTGCTCAGTTACGATAACTTAACATGACTAGATAGTACAGAGTCGAATTACAGCGGATATGTGCGAATTAGAGGCTGAATCGTGCGAAAATGAGCAAAATTCGTTCAAACCGAGCAAAATTCGTGCAAAACGAGCAAAATTGTTCATTGTGGTGTTGAATTGTGCTCAGATAGGATAACTTAACATAACTAGATAGTACAGAGTCGAATTACAGCGGATATGTGCGAATTAGAGGCTGAATCGTGCGAAAATGAGCATAATTCGTGCGAAACGTGCAAAATTGTTCATTGTGGTGTCGAATTGTGCTCAGATAGGATAACTTAACATAACTAGATAGTACAGAGTCGAATTACAGCGGATATGTGCGAATTAGAGGCTGAATCGTGCGAAAATGAGCATAATTCGTGCAAAACGAGCAAAATTGTTCATTGTGGTGTTGAATTGTGCACAGATAGTATAACTTAACATAACTAGATAGTACAGATTTGAATTACAGCGGATATGTGCGAATTAGAGGCTGAATCGTGCGAAAATGAGCATAATTCGTTCAAAACGATCAAAATTGTCCATTGTGGTGTTGTATTGTGCTCAGTTACGATAACTTAACATGACTAGATAGTACAGAGTCGAATTACAGCGGATATGTGCGAATTAGAGGCTGAATCGTTCGAAAATGAGCAAAATTCGATCAAAACGAGCAAAATTCGTGCAAAACGAGCAAAATTGTTCATTGTGGTGTTGAATTGTGCTCAGATAGGATAACTTAATATAACTAGATAGTACAGAGTCGAATTACAGCGGATATGTGCGAATTAGAGGCTGAATCGTGCGAAAATGAGCATAATTCGTGCAAAACGTGCAAAATTGTTCATTGTTGTGTCGAATTGTGCTCAGATAGGATAACTTAACATAACTAGATAGTACAGAGTCGAATTACAGCGGATATGTGCGAATTAGAGGCTGAATCGTTCGAAAATGAGCGGAATTCGATCAAAACGAGCAAAATTCGTGCAAAACGAGCAAAATTGTTCATTGTGGTGTTGAATTGTGCTCAGTTACGATAACTTAACATAACTAGATAGTACAGAGTCGAATTACAGCGGATATGTGCGAATTAGAGGCTGAATCGTGCGAAAATGAGCATAATTCGTTCAAAACGAGCAAAATTGTTCATTGTGGTGTTGAATTGTGCTCAGATAGGATAACTTAACATAACTAGATAGTACAGAGTCGAATTACAGCGGATATGTGCGAATTAGAGGCTGAATCGTTCGAAAATGAGCAAAATTCGTTCAAAACGAGCAAAATTCGTGCAAAACGAGCAAAATTGTTCATTGTGGTGTTGAATTGTGCTCAGTTACGATAACTTAACATGACTAGATAGTACAGAGTCGAATTACAGCGGATATGTGCGAATTAGAGGCTGAATCGTGCGAAAATGAGCATAATTCGTTCAAAACGAGCAAAATTGTTCATTGTGGTGTTGAATTGTGCTCAGTTACGATAACTTAACATAACTAGATAGTACAGAGTCGAATTACAGCGGATATGTGCGAATTAGAGGCTGAATCGTTCGAAAATGAGCGAAATTCGATCAAAACGAGCAAAATTCGTGCAAAACGAGCAAAATTGTTCATTGTGGTGTTGAATTGTGCTCAGATAGGATAACTTAACATAACTAGATAGTACAGAGTCGAATTACAGCGGATATGTGCGAATTAGAGGCTGAATCGTGCGAAAATGAGCATAATTCGTGCAAAACGTGCAAAATTGTTCATTGTGGTGTCGAATTGTGCTCAGTTACGATAACTTAACATGACTAGATAGTACAGAGTCGAATTACAGCGGATATGTGCGAATTAGAGGCTGAATCGTGCGAAAATGTGCATAATTCGTTCAAAACGAGCAAAATTGTTCATTGTGGTGTTCAATTGTGCTCAGATAGGATAACTTAACATAACTAGATAGTACAGATTCGAATTACAGCGGATATGTGCGAATTAGAGGCTGAATCGTGCGAAAATGAGCATAATTCGTGCAAAACGATCAAAATTGTTCATTGTGGTGTTGAATTGTGCTCAGTTACGATAACTTAACATGACTAGATAGTACAGAGTCGAATTACAGCGGATATGTGCGAATTTAGAGGCTGAATCGTGCGAAAATGAGCATAATTCGTTCAAAACGATCAAAATTGTTCATTGTGGTGTTGAATTGTGCTCAGTTACGATAACTTAACATGACTAGATAGTACAGAGTCGAATTACAGCGGATATGTGCGAATTAGAGGCTGAATCGTGCGAAAATGAGCATAATTCGTTCAAAACGATCAAAATTGTTCATTGTGGTGTTGAATTGTGCTCAGTTACGATAACTTAACATGACTAGATAGTACAGAGTCGAATTACAGCGGATATGTGCGAATTAGAGGCTGAATCGTGCGAAAATGCGCATAATTCGTTCAAAACGAGCAAAATTGTTCATTGTGGTGTTGAATTGTGCTCAGTTACGATAGCTTAACATAACTAGATAGTACAGAGTCGAATTACAGCGGATATGTGCGAATTAGTGGCTGAATCGTGCGAAAATGAGCATAATTCGTTCAAAACGAGCAAAATTGTTCATTGTGGTGTTGAATTGTGCTCAGATAGGATAACTTAACATAACTAGATAGTACAGAGTCGAATTACAGCGGATATGTGCGAATTAGAGGCTGAATCGTGCGAAAATGAGCAAAATTCGTTCAAAACGAGCAAAATTCGTGCAAAACGAGCAAAATTGTTCATTGTGGTGTTGAATTGTGCTCAGATAGGATAACTTAACATAACTAGATAGTACAGAGTCGAATTACAGCGGATATGTGCGAATTAGAGGCTGAATCGTGCGAAAATGAGCATAATTCGTTCCAAACGAGCAAAATTGTTCATTGTGGTGTTGAATTGTGCTCAGTTACGATAACTTAACATAACTAGAAAGTACAGAGTCGAATTACAGCGGATATGTGCGAATTAGAAGCTGAATCGTTCGAAAATGAGCAAAATTCGATCAAAACGAGCAAAATTCGTGCAAAACGAGCAAAATTGTTCATTGTGGTGTTGAATTGTGCTCAGATAGGATAACTTAACATAACTAGATAGTACAGAGTCGAATTACAGCGGATATGTGCGAATTAGAGGCTGAATCGTGCGAAAATGAGCATAATTCGCGCAAAACGTGCAAAATTGTTCATTGTGGTGTCGAATTGTGCTCAGATAGGATAACTTAACATAACTAGATAGTACAGAGTCGAATTACAGCGGATATGTGCGAATTAGAGGCTGAATCGTGCGAAAATGAGCATAATTCGTTCAAAACGATCAAAATTGTTCATTGTGGTGTTGAATTGTGCTCAGTTACGATAACTTAACATGACTCGATAGTACAGAGTCGAATTACAGCGGATATGTGCGAATTAGAGGCTGAATCGTGCGAAAATGAGCATAATTCCTTCAAAACGATCAAAATTGTTCATTGTGGTGTTGAATTGTGCTCAGTTACGATAACTTAACATGACTAGATAGTACAGAGTCGAATTACAGCGGATATGTGCGAATTAGAGGCTGAATCGTGCGAAAATGAGCATAATTTGTTCAAAACGAGCAAAATTGTTCATTGTGGTGTTGAATTGTGCTCAGATAGGATAACTTAACATAACTAGATAGTACAGAGTCGAATTACAGCGGATATGTGCGAATTAGAGGCTGAATCGTTCGAAAATGAGCTAAATTCGTTCAAAACGAGCAAAATTCGTGCAAAACGAGCAAAATTGTTCATTGTGGTGTTGAATTGTGCTCAGATAGGATAACTTAACATAACTAGATAGTACAGAGTCGAATTACAGCGGATATGTGCGAAGTAGAGGCTGAATCGTGCGAAAATGAGCATAATTCGTTCAAAACGAGCAAAATTGTTCATTCTGGTGTTGAATTGTGCTCAGATAGGATAACTTAACATAACTAGATAGTACAGAGTCGAATTACAGCGGATATGTGCGAATTAGAGGCTGAATCGTGCGAAAATGAGCATAATTCGTGCAAAACGTGCAAAATTGTTCATTGTGGTGTCGAATTGTGCTCAGTTACGATAACTTAACATGACTAGATAGTACAGAGTCGAATTACAGCGGATATGTGCGAATTAGAGGCTGAATCGTGCGAAAATGTGCATAATTCGTTCAAAACGAGCAAAATTGTTCATTGTGGTGTTCAATTGTGCTCAGATAGGATAACTTAACATAACTAGATAGTACAGAGTCGAATTACAGCGGATATGTGCGAATTAGAGGCTGAATCGTGCGAAAATGAGCATAATTCGTTCAAAACGAGCAAAATTGTTCATTGTGGTGTTGAATTGTGCTCAGTTACGATAACTTAACATAACTAGAAAGTACAGAGTCGAATTACAGCGGATATGTGCGAATTAGAGGCTGAATCGTTCGAAAATGAGCAAAATTCGATCAAAACGAGCAAAATTCGTGCAAAACGAGCAAAATTGTTCATTGTGGTGTTGAATTGTGCTCAGATAGGATAACTTAACATAACTAGATAGTACAGAGTCGAATTACAGCGGATATGTGCGAATTAGAGGCTGAATCGTGCGAAAATGAGCATAATTCGCGCAAAACGTGCAAAATTGTTCATTGTGGTGTCGAATTGTGCTCAGATAGGATAACTTAACATAACTAGATAGTACAGAGTCGAATTACAGCGGATATGTGCGAATTAGAGGCTGAATCGTGCGAAAATTAGCATAATTCGTTCAAAACAATCAAAATTGTTCATTGTGGTGTTGAATTGTGCTCAGTTACGATAACTTAACATGACTCGATAGTACAGAGTCGAATTACAGCGAATATGTGCGAATTAGAGGCTGAAT
Source organism: Megachile rotundata (assembly GCF_050947335.1). Classification (NCBI taxonomy): domain Eukaryota; kingdom Metazoa; phylum Arthropoda; class Insecta; order Hymenoptera; family Megachilidae; genus Megachile; species Megachile rotundata. Next base: position 92,000 of record NW_027473932.1, read on the forward strand.
CGTGCGAAAATGAGCATAATTCGTTCAAAACGATCAAAATTGTTCATTGTGGTGTTGAATTGTGCTCAGTTACGATAACTTAACATGACTAGATAGTACAGAGTCGAATTACAGCGGATATGTGCGAATTAGAGGCTGAATCGTGCGAAAATGAGCATAATTCGTTCAAAACGAGCAAAATTGTTCATTGTGGTGTTGAATTGTGCTCAGATAGGATAACTTAACATAACTAGATAGTACAGAGTCGAATTACAGCGGATATGTGCGAATTAGAGGCTGAATCGTGCGAAAATGTGCATAATTCGTGCAAAACGTGCAAAATTGTTCATTGTGGTGTCGAATTGTGCTCAGATAGGATAACTTAACATAACTAGATAGTACAGAGTTGAATTACAGCGGATATGTGCGAATTAGAGGCTGAATCGTTCGAAAATGAGCAAAATTCGTTCAAAACGAGCAAAATTCGTGCAAAACGAGCAAAATTGTTCATTGTGGTGTTGAATTGTGCTCAGATAGGATAACTTAACATAACTAGATAGTACAGAGTCGAATTACAGCGAATATGTGCGAACTAGAGGCTGAATCGTGCGAAAATGAGCATAATTCGTTCAAAACGAGCAAAATTGTTCATTGTGGTGTTGAATTGTGCTCAGCTACGATAACTTAACATAACTAGATAGTACAGAGTCGAATTACAGCGGATATGTGCGAATTAGAGGCTGAATCGTTCGAAAATGAGCAAAATTCCTTCAAAACGAGCAAAATTCGTGCAAAACGAGCAAAATTGTTCATTGTGGTGTTGAATTGTGCTCAGATAGGATAACTTAACATAACTAGATAGTACAGAGTCGAATTACAGCGGATATGTGCGAATTAGAGGCTGAATCGTGCGAAAATGAGCATAATTCGTGCGAAACGTGCAAAATTGTTCATTGTGGTGTCGAATTGTGCTCAGATAGGATAACTTAACATAAGTAGATAGTACAGAGTCGAATCACTGCGGATATGTGCGAATTAGAGGCTGAATCGTTCGAAAATGAGCAAAATTCGTTCAAAACCAGCAAAATTCGTGCAAAACGAGCAAAATTGTTCATTGTGGTGTTGAATTGTGCTCAGATAGGATAACTTAACATAACTAGATAGTACAGAGTCGAATTACAGCGGATATGTGCGAATTAGAGGCTGAATCGTTCGAAAATGAGCAAAATTCGTTCAAAACGAGCAAAATTCGTGCAAAACGAGCAAAATTGTTCATTGTGGTGTTGAATTGTGCTCAGTTACGATAGCTTAACATAACTAGATAGTACAGAGTCGAATTACAGCGGATATGTGCGAATTAGAGGCTGAATCGTGCGAAAATGTGCATAATTCGTTCAAAACGAGCAAAATTGTTCATTGTGGTGTTCAATTGTGCTCAGATAGGATAACTTAACATAACTAGATAGTACAGAGTCGAATTACAGCGGATATGTGCGAATTAGAGGCTGAATCGTGCGAAAATGAGCATAATTCGTTCAAAACGAGCAAAATTCGTGCAAAACGAGCAAAATTGTTCATTGTGGTGTTGAATTGTGCTCAGATAGGATAACTTAACATAACTAGATAGTACAGAGTCGAATTACAGCGGATATGTGCGAATTAGAGGCTGAATCGTGCGAAAATGAGCATAATTCGTGCGAAACGTGCAAAATTGTTCATTGTGGTGTCGAATTGTGCTCAGATAGGATAACTTAACATAACTAGATAGTACAGAGTCGAATTACAGCGGATATGTGCGAATTAGAGGCTGAATCGTGCGAAAATGAGCATAATTCGTGCAAAACGAGCAAAATTGTTCATTGTGGTGTTGAATTGTGCTCAGATAGGATAACTTAACATAACTAGATAGTACAGAGTCGAATTACAGCGGATATGTGCGAATTAGAGGCTGAATCGTTCGAAAATGAGCAAAATTCGTTCAAAACGAGCAAAATTCGTGCAAAACGAGCAAAATTGTTCATTGTGGTGTTGAATTGTGCTCAGATAGGATAACTTAACATAACTAGATAGTACAGAGTCGAATTACAGCGGATATGTGCGAATTAGAGGCTGAATCGTGCGAAAATGAGCATAATTCGTGCGAAACGTGCAAAATTGTTCATTGTGGTGTCGAATTGTGCTCAGATAGGATAACTTAACATAACTAGATAGTACAGAGTCGAATTACAGCGGATATGTGCGAATTAGAGGCTGAATCGTGCGAAAATGAGCATAATTCGTGCAAAACGAGCAAAATTGTTCATTGTGGTGTTGAATTGTGCTCAGATAGTATAACTTAACATAACTAGATAGTACAGATTTGAATTACAGCGGATATGTGCGAATTAGAGGCTGAATCGTGCGAAAATGAGCATAATTCGTTCAAAACGATCAAAATTGTTCATTGTGGTGTTGAATTGTGCTCAGTTACGATAACTTAACATGACTAGATAGTACAGAGTCGAATTACAGCGGATATGTGCGAATTTAGAGGCTGAATCGTGCGAAAATGAGCATAATTCGTTCAAAACGATCAAAATTGTTCATTGTGGTGTTGAATTGTGCTCAGTTACGATAACTTAACATGACTAGATAGTACAGAGTCGAATTACAGCGGATATGTGCGAATTTAGAGGCTGAATCGTGCGAAAATGAGCATAATTCGTTCAAAACGATCAAAATTGTTCATTGTGGTGTTGAATTGTGCTCAGTTACGATAACTTAACATGACTAGATAGTACAGAGTCGAATTACAGCGGATATGTGCGAATTAGAGGCTGAATCGTGCGAAAATGAGCATAATTCGTTCAAAACGATCAAAATTGTTCATTGTGGTGTTGAATTGTGCTCAGTTACGATAACTTAACATGACTAGATAGTACAGAGTCGAATTACAGCGGATATGTGCGAATTAGAGGCTGAATCGTGCGAAAATGCGCATAATTCGTTCAAAACGAGCAAAATTGTTCATTGTGGTGTCGAATTGTGCTCAGTTACGATAACTTAACATGACTAGATAGTACAGAGTCGAATTACAGCGGATATGTGCGAATTAGAGGCTGAATCGTGCGAAAATGCGCATAATTCGTTCAAAACGAGCAAAATTGTTCATTGTGGTGTTGAATTGTGCTCAGTTACGATAGCTTAACATAACTAGATAGTACAGAGTCGAATTACAGCGGATATGTGCGAATTAGTGGCTGAATCGTGCGAAAATGAGCATAATTCGTTCAAAACGAGCAAATTGTTCATTGTGGTGTTGAATTGTGCTCAGATAGGATAACTTAACATAACTAGATAGTACAGAGTCGAATTACAGCGGATATGTGCGAATTAGAGGCTGAATCGTGCGAAAATGCGCATAATTCGTTCAAAACGAGCAAAATTGTTCATTGTGGTGTTGAATTGTGCTCAGTTACGATAGCTTAACATAACTAGATAGTACAGAGTCGAATTACAGCGGATATGTGCGAATTAGTGGCTGAATCGTGCGAAAATGAGCATAATTCGTTCAAAACGAGCAAAATTGTTCATTGTGGTGTTGAATTGTGCTCAGATAGGATAACTTAACATAACTAGATAGTACAGAGTCGAATTACAGCGGATATGTGCGAATTAGAGGCTGAATCGTTCGAAAATGAGCTAAATTCGTTCAAAACGAGCAAAATTCGTGCAAAACGAGCAAAATTGTTCATTGTGGTGTTGAATTGTGCTCAGATAGGATAACTTAACATAACTAGATAGTACAGAGTCGAATTACAGCGGATATGTGCGAATTAGAGGCTGAATCGTGCGAAAATGAGCATAATTCGCGCAAAACGTGCAAAATTGTTCATTGTGGTGTCGAATTGTGCTCAGATAGGATAACTTAACATAACTAGATAGTACAGAGTCGAATTACAGCGGATATGTGCGAATTAGAGGCTGAATCGTGCGAAAATGAGCATAATTCGTTCAAAACGATCAAAATTGTTCATTGTGGTGTTGAATTGTGCTCAGTTACGATAACTTAACATGACTAGATAGTACAGAGTCGAATTACAGCGGATATGTGCGAATTAGAGGCTGAATCGTGCGAAAATGAGCATAATTCGTTCAAAACGAGCAAAATTGTTCATTGTGGTGTTGAATTGTGCTCAGATAGGATAACTTAACATAACTAGATAGTACAGAGTCGAATTACAGCGGATATGTGCGAATTAGAGGCTGAATCGTTCGAAAATGAGCTAAATTCGTTCAAAACGAGCAAAATTCGTGCAAAACGAGCAAAATTGTTCATTGTGGTGTTGAATTGTGCTCAGATAGGATAACTTAACATAACTAGATAGTACAGAGTCGAATTACAGCGGATATGTGCGAAGTAGAGGCTGAATCGTGCGAAAATGAGCATAATTCGTTCAAAACGAGCAAAATTGTTCATTCTGGTGTTGAATTGTGCTCAGATAGGATAACTTAACATAACTAGATAGTACAGAGTCGAATTACAGCGGATATGTGCGAATTAGAGGCTGAATCGTGCGAAAATGAGCATAATTCGTGCAAAACGTGCAAAATTGTTCATTGTGGTGTCGAATTGTGCTCAGTTACGATAACTTAACATGACTAGATAGTACAGAGTCGAATTACAGCGGATATGTGCGAATTAGAGGCTGAATCGTGCGAAAATGTGCATAATTCGTTCAAAACGAGCAAAATTGTTCATTGTGGTGTTCAATTGTGCTCAGATAGGATAACTTAACATAACTAGATAGTACAGAGTCGAATTACAGCGGATATGTGCGAATTAGAGGCTGAATCGTGCGAAAATGAGCATAATTCGTTCAAAACGAGCAAAATTGTTCATTGTGGTGTTGAATTGTGCTCAGTTACGATAACTTAACATAACTAGAAAGTACAGAGTCGAATTACAGCGGATATGTGCGAATTAGAGGCTGAATCGTTCGAAAATGAGCAAAATTCGATCAAAACGAGCAAAATTCGTGCAAAACGAGCAAAATTGTTCATTGTGGTGTTGAATTGTGCTCAGATAGGATAACTTAACATAACTAGATAGTACAGAGTCGAATTACAGCGGATATGTGCGAATTAGAGGCTGAATCGTGCGAAAATGAGCATAATTCGCGCAAAACGTGCAAAATTGTTCATTGTGGTGTCGAATTGTGCTCAGATAGGATAACTTAACATAACTAGATAGTACAGAGTCGAATTACAGCGGATATGTGCGAATTAGAGGCTGAATCGTGCGAAAATGAGCATAATTCGTTCAAAACGATCAAAATTGTTCATTGTGGTGTTGAATTGTGCTCAGTTACGATAACTTAACATGACTCGATAGTACAGAGTCGAATTACAGCGAATATGTGCGAATTAGAGGCTGAATCGTGCGAAAATGAGCATAATTCGTTCAAAACGATCAAAATTGTTCATTGTGGTGTTGAATTGTGCTCAGTTACGATAACTTAACATGACTAGATAGTACAGAGTCGAATTACAGCGGATATGTGCGAATTAGAGGCTGAATCGTGCGAAAATGAGCATAATTCGTTCAAAACGAGCAAAATTGTTCATTGTGGTGTTGAATTGTGCTCAGATAGGATAACTTAACATAACTAGATAGTACAGAGTCGAATTACAGCGGATATGTGCGAATTAGAGGCTGAATCGTGCGAAAATGTGCATAATTCGTGCAAAACGTGCAAAATTGTTCATTGTGGTGTCGAATTGTGCTCAGATAGGATAACTTAACATAACTAGATAGTACAGAGTTGAATTACAGCGGATATGTGCGAATTAGAGGCTGAATCGTTCGAAAATGAGCAAAATTCGTTCAAAACGAGCAAAATTCGTGCAAAACGAGCAAAATTGTTCATTGTGGTGTTGAATTGTGCTCAGATAGGATAACTTAACATAACTAGATAGTACAGAGTCGAATTACAGCGGATATGTGCGAATTAGAGGCTGAATCGTGCGAAAATGAGCATAATTCGTGCGAAACGTGCAAAATTGTTCATTGTGGTGTCGAATTGTGCTCAGATAGGATAACTTAACATAACTAGATAGTACAGAGTCGAATTACAGCGGATATGTGCGAATTAGAGGCTGAATCGTGCGAAAATGAGCATAATTCGTGCAAAACGAGCAAAATTGTTCATTGTGGTGTTGAATTGTGCTCAGATAGTATAACTTAACATAACTAGATAGTACAGATTTGAATTACAGCGGATATGTGCGAATTAGAGGCTGAATCGTGCGAAAATGAGCATAATTCGTTCAAAACGATCAAAATTGTTCATTGTGGTGTTGAATTGTGCTCAGTTACGATAACTTAACATGACTAGATAGTACAGAGTCGAATTACAGCGGATATGTGCGAATTTAGAGGCTGAATCGTGCGAAAATGAGCATAATTCGTTCAAAACGATCAAAATTGTTCATTGTGGTGTTGAATTGTGCTCAGTTACGATAACTTAACATGACTAGATAGTACAGAGTCGAATTACAGCGGATATGTGCGAATTAGAGGCTGAATCGTGCGAAAATGAGCATAATTCGTTCAAAACGATCAAAATTGTTCATTGTGGTGTTGAATTGTGCTCAGTTACGATAACTTAACATGACTAGATAGTACAGAGTCGAATTACAGCGGATATGTGCGAATTAGAGGCTGAATCGTGCGAAAATGCGCATAATTCGTTCAAAACGAGCAAAATTGTTCATTGTGGTGTCGAATTGTGCTCAGTTACGATAACTTAACATGACTAGATAGTACAGAGTCGAATTACAGCGGATATGTGCGAATTAGAGGCTGAATCGTGCGAAAATGCGCATAATTCGTTCAAAACGAGCAAAATTGTTCATTGTGGTGTTGAATTGTGCTCAGTTACGATAGCTTAACATAACTAGATAGTACAGAGTCGAATTACAGCGGATATGTGCGAATTAGAGGCTGAATCGTGCGAAAATGTGCATAATTCGTTCAAAACGAGCAAAATTGTTCATTGTGGTGTTCAATTGTGCTCAGATAGGATAACTTAACATAACTAGATAGTACAGAGTCGAATTACAGCGGATATGTGCGAATTAGAGGCTGAATCGTGCGAAAATGAGCATAATTCGTTCAAAACGAGCAAAATTGTTCATTGTGGTGTTGAATTGTGCTCAGTTACGATAACTTAACATAACTAGAAAGTACAGAGTCGAATTACAGCGGATATGTGCGAATTAGAGGCTGAATCGTTCGAAAATGAGCAAAATTCGTTCAAAACGAGCAAAATTCGTGCAAAACGAGCAAAATTGTTCATTGTGGTGTTGAATTGTGCTCAGATAGGATAACTTAACATAACTAGATAGTACAGAGTCGAATTACAGCGGATATGTGCGAATTAGAGGCTGAATCGTGCGAAAATGAGCATAATTCGTGCGAAACGTGCAAAATTGTTCATTGTGGTGTCGAATTGTGCTCAGATAGGATAACTTAACATAACTAGATAGTACAGAGTCGAATTACAGCGGATATGTGCGAATTAGAGGCTGAATCGTGCGAAAATGAGCATAATTCGTGCAAAACGAGCAAAATTGTTCATTGTGGTGTTGAATTGTGCTCAGATAGGATAACTTAACATAACTAGATAGTACAGAGTCGAATTACAGCGGATATGTGCGAATTAGAGGCTGAATCGTTCGAAAATGAGCAAAATTCGTTCAAAACGAGCAAAATTCGTGCAAAACGAGCAAAATTGTTCATTGTGGTGTTGAATTGTGCTCAGATAGGATAACTTAACATAACTAGATAGTACAGAGTCGAATTACAGCGGATATGTGCGAATTAGAGGCTGAATCGTGCGAAAATGAGCATAATTCGTGCGAAACGTGCAAAATTGTTCATTGTGGTGTCGAATTGTGCTCAGATAGGATAACTTAACATAACTAGATAGTACAGAGTCGAATTACAGCGGATATGTGCGAATTAGAGGCTGAATCGTGCGAAAATGAGCATAATTCGTGCAAAACGAGCAAAATTGTTCATTGTGGTGTTGAATTGTGCTCAGATAGTATAACTTAACATAACTAGATAGTACAGATTTGAATTACAGCGGATATGTGCGAATTAGAGGCTGAATCGTGCGAAAATGAGCATAATTCGTTCAAAACGATCAAAATTGTTCATTGTGGTGTTGAATTGTGCTCAGTTACGATAACTTAACATGACTAGATAGTACAGAGTCGAATTACAGCGGATATGTGCGAATTTAGAGGCTGAATCGTGCGAAAATGAGCATAATTCGTTCAAAACGATCAAAATTGTTCATTGTGGTGTTGAATTGTGCTCAGTTACGATAACTTAACATGACTAGATAGTACAGAGTCGAATTACAGCGGATATGTGCGAATTTAGAGGCTGAATCGTGCGAAAATGAGCATAATTCGTTCAAAACGATCAAAATTGTTCATTGTGGTGTTGAATTGTGCTCAGTTACGATAACTTAACATGACTAGATAGTACAGAGTCGAATTACAGCGGATATGTGCGAATTAGAGGCTGAATCGTGCGAAAATGAGCATAATTCGTTCAAAACGATCAAAATTGTTCATTGTGGTGTTGAATTGTGCTCAGTTACGATAACTTAACATGACTAGATAGTACAGAGTCGAATTACAGCGGATATGTGCGAATTAGAGGCTGAATCGTGCGAAAATGCGCATAATTCGTTCAAAACGAGCAAAATTGTTCATTGTGGTGTCGAATTGTGCTCAGTTACGATAACTTAACATGACTAGATAGTACAGAGTCGAATTACAGCGGATATGTGCGAATTAGAGGCTGAATCGTGCGAAAATGCGCATAATTCGTTCAAAACGAGCAAAATTGTTCATTGTGGTGTTGAATTGTGCTCAGTTACGATAGCTTAACATAACTAGATAGTACAGAGTCGAATTACAGCGGATATGTGCGAATTAGTGGCTGAATCGTGCGAAAATGAGCATAATTCGTTCAAAACGAGCAAAATTGTTCATTGTGGTGTTGAATTGTGCTCAGATAGGATAACTTAACATAACTAGATAGTACAGAGTCGAATTACAGCGGATATGTGCGAATTAGAGGCTGAATCGTTCGAAAATGAGCTAAATTCGTTCAAAACGAGCAAAATTCGTGCAAAACGAGCAAAATTGTTCATTGTGGTGTTGAATTGTGCTCAGATAGGATAACTTAACATAACTAGATAGTACAGAGTCGAATTACAGCGGATATGTGCGAATTAGAGGCTGAATCGTGCGAAAATGAGCATAATTCGCGCAAAACGTGCAAAATTGTTCATTGTGGTGTCGAATTGTGCTCAGATAGGATAACTTAACATAACTAGATAGTACAGAGTCGAATTACAGCGGATATGTGCGAATTAGAGGCTGAATCGTGCGAAAATGAGCATAATTCGTTCAAAACGATCAAAATTGTTCATTGTGGTGTTGAATTGTGCTCAGTTACGATAACTTAACATGACTAGATAGTACAGAGTCGAATTACAGCGGATATGTGCGAATTAGAGGCTGAATCGTGCGAAAATGAGCATAATTCGTTCAAAACGAGCAAAATTGTTCATTGTGGTGTTGAATTGTGCTCAGATAGGATAACTTAACATAACTAGATAGTACAGAGTCGAATTACAGCGGATATGTGCGAATTAGAGGCTGAATCGTTCGAAAATGAGCTAAATTCGTTCAAAACGAGCAAAATTCGTGCAAAACGAGCAAAATTGTTCATTGTGGTGTTGAATTGTGCTCAGATAGGATAACTTAACATAACTAGATAGTACAGAGTCGAATTACAGCGGATATGTGCGAAGTAGAGGCTGAATCGTGCGAAAATGAGCATAATTCGTTCAAAACGAGCAAAATTGTTCATTCTGGTGTTGAATTGTGCTCAGATAGGATAACTTAACATAACTAGATAGTACAGAGTCGAATTACAGCGGATATGTGCGAATTAGAGGCTGAATCGTGCGAAAATGAGCATAATTCGTTCAAAACGAGCAAAATTGTTCATTGTGGTGTTGAATTGTGCTCAGTTACGATAACTTAACATAACTAGAAAGTACAGAGTCGAATTACAGCGGATATGTGCGAATTAGAGGCTGAATCGTTCGAAAATGAGCAAAATTCGATCAAAACGAGCAAAATTCGTGCAAAACGAGCAAAATTGTTCATTGTGGTGTTGAATTGTGCTCAGATAGGATAACTTAACATAACTAGATAGTACAGAGTCGAATTACAGCGGATATGTGCGAATTAGAGGCTGAATCGTGCGAAAATGAGCATAATTCGCGCAAAACGTGCAAAATTGTTCATTGTGGTGTCGAATTGTGCTCAGATAGGATAACCTAACATAACTAGATAGTACAGAGTCGAATTACAGCGGATATGTGCGAATTAGAGGCTGAATCGTGCGAAGATGAGCATAATTCGTTCAAAACGATCAAAATTGTTCATTGTGGTGTTGAATTGTGCTCAGTTACGATAACTTAACATGACTCGATAGTACAGAGTCGAATTACAGCGAATATGTGCGAATTAGAGGCTGAATCGTGCGAAAATGAGCATAATTCGTTCAAAACGATCAAAATTGTTCATTGTGGTGTTGAATTGTGCTCAGTTACGATAACTTAACATGACTAGATAGTACAGAGTCGAATTACAGCGGATATGTGCGAATTAGAGGCTGAATCGTGCGAAAATGAGCATAATTCGTTCAAAACGAGCAAAATTGTTCATTGTGGTGTTGAATTGTGCTCAGATAGGATAACTTAACATAACTAGATAGTACAGAGTCGAATTACAGCGGATATGTGCGAATTAGAGGCTGAATCGTGCGAAAATGTGCATAATTCGTGCAAAACGTGCAAAATTGTTCATTGTGGTGTCGAATTGTGCTCAGATAGGATAACTTAACATAACTAGATAGTACAGAGTTGAATTACAGCGGATATGTGCGAATTAGAGGCTGAATCGTTCGAAAATGAGCAAAATTCGTTCAAAACGAGCAAAATTCGTGCAAAACGAGCAAAATTGTTCATTGTGGTGTTGAATTGTGCTCAGATAGGATAACTTAACATAACTAGATAGTACAGAGTCGAATTACAGCGAATATGTGCGAACTAGAGGCTGAATCGTGCGAAAATGAGCATAATTCGTTCAAAACGAGCAAAATTGTTCATTGTGGTGTTGAATTGTGCTCAGCTACGATAACTTAACATAACTAGATAGTACAGAGTCGAATTACAGCGGATATGTGCGAATTAGAGGCTGAATCGTTCGAAAATGAGCAAAATTCCTTCAAAACGAGCAAAATTCGTGCAAAACGAGCAAAATTGTTCATTGTGGTGTTGAATTGTGCTCAGATAGGATAACTTAACATAACTAGATAGTACAGAGTCGAATTACAGCGGATATGTGCGAATTAGAGGCTGAATCGTGCGAGAATGAGCATAATTCGTGCGAAACGTGCAAAATTGTTCATTGTGGTGTCGAATTGTGCTCAGATAGGATAACTTAACATAAGTAGATAGTACAGAGTCGAATCACTGCGGATATGTGCGAATTAGAGGCTGAATCGTTCGAAAATGAGCAAAATTCGTTCAAAACCAGCAAAATTCGTGCAAAACGAGCAAAATTGCTCATTGTGGTGTTGAATTGTGCTCAGATAGGATAACTTAACATAACTAGATAGTACAGAGTCGAATTACAGCGGATATGTGCGAATTAGAGGCTGAATCGTGCGAAAATGAGCATAATTCGTTCAAAACGATCAAAATTGTTCATTGTGGTGTTGAATTGTGCTCAGTTACGATAACTTAACATGACTAGATAGTACAGAGTCGAATTACAGCGGATATGTGCGAATTAGAGGCTGAATCGTGCGAAAATGAGCATAATTCGTTCAAAACGTTCAAAATTGTTCATTGTGGTGTTGAATTGTGCTCAGTTACGATAACTTAACATGACTAGATAGTACAGAGTCAAATTACAGCGGATATGTGCGAATTAGAGGCTGAATCGTGCGAAAATGCGCATAATTCGTTCAAAACGAGCAAAATTGTTCATTGTGGTGTCGAATTGTGCTCAGTTACGATAACTTAACATGACTAGATAGTACAGAGTCGAATTACAGCGGATATGTGCGAATTAGAGGCTGAATCGTGCGAAAATGCGCATAATTCGTTCAAAACGAGCAAAATTGTTCATTGTGGTGTTGAATTGTGCTCAGTTACGATAGCTTAACATAACTAGATAGTACAGAGTCGAATTACAGCGGATATGTGCGAATTAGTGGCTGAATCGTGCGAAAATGAGCATAATTCGTTCAAAACGAGCAAAATTGTTCATTGTGGTGTTGAATTGTGCTCAGATAGGATAACTTAACATAACTAGATAGTACAGAGTCGAATTACAGCGGATATGTGCGAATTAGAGGCTGAATCGTTCGAAAATGAGCTAAATTCGTTCAAAACGAGCAAAATTCGTGCAAAACGAGCAAAATTGTTCATTGTGGTGTTGAATTGTGCTCAGATAGGATAACTTAACATAACTAGATAGTACAGAGTCGAATTACAGCGGATATGTGCGAATTAGAGGCTGAATCGTGCGAAAATGAGCATAATTCGCGCAAAACGTGCAAAATTGTTCATTGTGGTGTCGAATTGTGCTCAGATAGGATAACTTAACATAACTAGATAGTACAGAGTCGAATTACAGCGGATATGTGCGAATTAGAGGCTGAATCGTGCGAAAATGAGCATAATTCGTTCAAAACGATCAAAATTGTTCATTGTGGTGTTGAATTGTGCTCAGTTACGATAACTTAACATGACTCGATAGTACAGAGTCGAATTACAGCGGATATGTGCGAATTAGAGGCTGAATCGTGCGAAAATGAGCATAATTCGTTCAAAACGATCAAAATTGTTCATTGTGGTGTTGAATTGTGCTCAGTTACGATAACTTAACATGACTAGATAGTACAGAGTCGAATTACAGCGGATATGTGCGAATTAGAGGCTGAATCGTGCGAAAATGAGCATAATTCGTTCAAAACGAGCAAAATTGTTCATTGTGGTGTTGAATTGTGCTCAGATAGGATAACTTAACATAACTAGATAGTACAGAGTCGAATTACAGCGGATATGTGCGAATTAGAGGCTGAATCGTTCGAAAATGAGCTAAATTCGTTCAAAACGAGCAAAATTCGTGCAAAACGAGCAAAATTGTTCATTGTGGTGTTGAATTGTGCTCAGATAGGATAACTTAACATAACTAGATAGTACAGAGTCGAATTACAGCGGATATGTGCGAAGTAGAGGCTGAATCGTGCGAAAATGAGCATAATTCGTTCAAAACGAGCAAAATTGTTCATTCTGGTGTTGAATTGTGCTCAGATAGGATAACTTAACATAACTAGATAGTACAGAGTCGAATTACAGCGGATATGTGCGAATTAGAGGCTGAATCGTGCGAAAATGAGCATAATTCGTGCAAAACGTGCAAAATTGTTCATTGTGGTGTCGAATTGTGCTCAGTTACGATAACTTAACATGACTAGATAGTACAGAGTCGAATTACAGCGGATATGTGCGAATTAGAGGCTGAATCGTGCGAAAATGTGCATAATTCGTTCAAAACGAGCAAAATTGTTCATTGTGGTGTTCAATTGTGCTCAGATAGGATAACTTAACATAACTAGATAGTACAGAGTCGAATTACAGCGGATATGTGCGAATTAGAGGCTGAATCGTGCGAAAATGAGCATAATTCGTTCAAAACGAGCAAAATTGTTCATTGTGGTGTTGAATTGTGCTCAGTTACGATAACTTAACATAACTAGAAAGTACAGAGTCGAATTACAGCGGATATGTGCGAATTAGAGGCTGAATCGTTCGAAAATGAGCAAAATTCGATCAAAACGAGCAAAATTCGTGCAAAACGAGCAAAATTGTTCATTGTGGTGTTGAATTGTGCTCAGATAGGATAACTTAACATAACTAGATAGTACAGAGTCGAATTACAGCGGATATGTGCGAATTAGAGGCTGAATCGTGCGAAAATGAGCATAATTCGCGCAAAACGTGCAAAATTGTTCATTGTGGTGTCGAATTGTGCTCAGATAGGATAACTTAACATAACTAGATAGTACAGAGTCGAATTACAGCGGATATGTGCGAATTAGAGGCTGAATCGTGCGAAAATGAGCATAATTCGTTCAAAACGATCAAAATTGTTCATTGTGGTGTTGAATTGTGCTCAGTTACGATAACTTAACATGACTCGATAGTACAGAGTCGAATTACAGCGAATATGTGCGAATTAGAGGCTGAATCGTGCGAAAATGAGCATAATTCGTTCAAAACGATCAAAATTGTTCATTGTGGTGTTGAATTGTGCTCAGTTACGATAACTTAACATGACTAGATAGTACAGAGTCGAATTACAGCGGATATGTGCGAATTAGAGGCTGAATCGTGCGAAAATGAGCATAATTCGTTCAAAACGAGCAAAATTGTTCATTGTGGTGTTGAATTGTGCTCAGATAGGATAACTTAACATAACTAGATAGTACAGAGTCGAATTACAGCGGATATGTGCGAATTAGGGGCTGAATCGTGCGAAAATGTGCATAATTCGTGCAAAACGTGCAAAATTGTTCATTGTGGTGTCGAATTGTGCTCAGATAGGATAACTTAACATAACTAGATAGTACAGAGTTGAATTACAGCGGATATGGGCGAATTAGAGGCTGAATCGTTCGAAAATGAGCAAAATTCGTTCAAAACGAGCAAAATTCGTGCAAAACGAGCAAAATTGTTCATTGTGGTGTTGAATTGTGCTCAGATAGGATAACTTAACATAACTAGATAGTACAGAGTCGAATTACAGCGAATATGTGCGAACTAGAGGCTGAATCGTGCGAAAATGAGCATAATTCGTTCAAAACGAGCAAAATTGTTCATTGTGGTGTTGAATTGTGCTCAGCTACGATAACTTAACATAACTAGATAGTACAGAGTCGAATTACAGCGGATATGTGCGAATTAGAGGCTGAATCGTTCGAAAATGAGCAAAATTCCTTC
The DNA here is from genome assembly GCF_050947335.1 of Megachile rotundata. Taxonomy (NCBI): domain Eukaryota; kingdom Metazoa; phylum Arthropoda; class Insecta; order Hymenoptera; family Megachilidae; genus Megachile; species Megachile rotundata. The sequence continues at coordinate 107,134 of NW_027473932.1, forward strand.
AAAACGAGCAAAATTCGTGCAAAACGAGCAAAATTGTTCATTGTGGTGTTGAATTGTGCTCAGATAGGATAACTTAACATAACTAGATAGTACAGAGTCGAATTACAGCGGATATGTGCGAATTAGAGGCTGAATCGTGCGAGAATGAGCATAATTCGTGCGAAACGTGCAAAATTGTTCATTGTGGTGTCGAATTGTGCTCAGATAGGATAACTTAACATAAGTAGATAGTACAGAGTCGAATCACTGCGGATATGTGCGAATTAGAGGCTGAATCGTTCGAAAATGAGCAAAATTCGTTCAAAACCAGCAAAATTCGTGCAAAACGAGCAAAATTGTTCATTGTGGTGTTGAATTGTGCTCAGATAGGATAACTTAACATAACTAGATAGTACAGAGTCGAATTACAGCGGATATGTGCGAATTAGAGGCTGAATCGTGCGAAAATGAGCATAATTCGTTCAAAACGATCAAAATTGTCCATTGTGGTGTTGTATTGTGCTCAGTTACGATAACTTAACATGACTAGATAGTACAGAGTCGAATTGCAGCGGATATGTGCGAATTAGAGGCTGAATCGTGCGAAAATGAGCAGAATTCGTTCAAACCGAGCAAAATTCGTGCAAAACGAGCAAAATTGTTCATTGTGGTGTTGAATTGTGCTCAGATAGGATAACTTAACATAACTAGATAGTACAGAGTCGAATTACAGCGGATATGTGCGAATTAGAGGCTGAATCGTGCGAAAATGAGCATAATTCGTGCAAAACGATCAAAATTGTTCATTGTGGTGTTGAATTGTGCTCAGTTACGATAACTTAACATGACTAGGTAGTACAGAGTCGAATTACAGCGGATATGTGCGAAGTTAGAGGCTGAATCGTGCGAAAATGAGCATAATTCGTTCAAAACGATCAAAATTGTTCATTGTGGTGTTGAATTGTGCTCAGTTACGATAACTTAACATGACTAGATAGTACAGAGTCGAATTACAGCGGATATGTGCGAATTAGAGGCTGAATCGTGCGAAAATGAGCATAATTCGTTCAAAACGATCAAAATTGTTCATTGTGGTGTTGAATTGTGCTCAGTTACGATAACTTAACATGACTAGATAGTACAGAGTCGAATTACAGCGGATATGTGCGAATTAGAGGCTGAATCGTGCGAAAATGCGCATAATTCGTTCAAAACGAGCAAAATTGTTCATTGTGGTGTTGAATTGTGCTCAGTTACGATAGCTTAACATAACTAGATAGTACAGAGTCGAATTACAGCGGATATGTGCGAATTAGTGGCTGAATCGTGCGAAAATGAGCATAATTCGTTCAAAACGAGCAAAATTGTTCATTGTGGTGTTGAATTGTGCTCAGATAGGATAACTTAACATAACTAGATAGTACAGAGTCGAATTACAGCGGATATGTGCGAATTAGAGGCTGAATCGTTCGAAAATGAGCAAAATTCGTTCAAAACGAGCAAAATTCGTGCAAAACGAGCAAAATTGTTCATTGTGGTGTTGAATTGTGCTCAGATAGGATAACTTAACATAACTAGATAGTACAGAGTCGAATTACAGCGGATATGTGCGAATTAGAGGCTGAATCGTGCGAAAATGAGCATAATTCGTTCAAAACGAGCAAAATTGTTCATTGTGGTGTTGAATTGTGCTCAGATAGGATAACTTAACATAACTAGATAGTACAGAGTCGAATTACAGCGGATATGTGCGAATTAGAGGCTGAATCGTGCGAAAATGAGCATAATTCGTGCAAAACGTGCAAAATTGTCCATTGTGGTGTCGAATTGTGCTCAGTTACGATAACTTAACATGACTAGATAGTACAGAGTCGAATTACAGCGGATATGTGCGAATTAGAGGCTGAATCGTGCGAAAATGTGCATAATTCGTTCAAAACGAGCAAAATTGTTCATTGTGGTGTTCAATTGTGCTCAGATAGGATAACTTAACATAACTAGATAGTACAGAGTCGAATTACAGCGGATATGTGCGAATTAGAGGCTGAATCGTGCGAAAATGAGCATAATTCGTTCAAAACGAGCAAAATTGTTCATTGTGGTGTTGAATTGTGCTCAGTTACGATAACTTAACATAACTAGATAGTACAGAGTCGAATTACAGCGGATATGTGCGAATTAGAGGCTGAATCGTTCGAAAATGAGCAAAATTCGATCAAAACGAGCAAAATTCGTGCAAAACGAGCAAAATTGTTCATTGTGGTGTTGAATTGTGCTCAGATAGGATAACTTAACATAACTAGATAGTACAGAGTCGAATTACAGCGGATATGTGCGAATTAGAGGCTGAATCGTGCGAAAATGAGCATAATTCGTGCAAAACGTGCAAAATTGTTCATTGTGGTGTCGAATTGTGCTCAGATAGGATAACTTAACATAACTAGATAGTACAGAGTCGAATTACAGCGGATATGTGCGAATTAGAGGCTGAATCGTGCGAAAATGAGCATAATTCGTTCAAAACGAGCAAAATTGTTCATTGTGGTGTTGAATTGTGCTCAGATAGGATAACTTAACATAACTAGATAGTACAGAGTCGAATTACAGCGGATATGTGCGAATTAGAGGCTGAATCGTTCGAAAATGAGCAAAATTCGTTCAAAACGAGCAAAATTCGTGCAAAACGAGCAAAATTGTTCATTGTGGTGTTGAATTGTGCTCAGATAGGATAACTTAACATAACTAGATAGTACAGAGTCGAATTACAGCGAATATGTGCGAACTAGAGGCTGAATCGTGCGAAAATGAGCATAATTCGTTCAAAACGAGCAAAATTGTTCATTGTGGTGTTGAATTGTGCTCAGCTACGATAACTTAACATAACTAGATAGTACAGAGTCGAATTACAGCGGATATGTGCGAATTAGAGGCTGAATCGTTCGAAAATGAGCAAAATTCGTTCAAAACGAGCAAAATTCGTGCAAAACGAGCAAAATTGTTCATTGTGGTGTTGAATTGTGCTCAGATAGGATAACTTAACATAACTAGATAGTACAGAGTCGAATTACAGCGGATATGTGCGAATTAGAGGCTGAATCGTGCGAAAATGAGCATAATTCGTGCGAAACGTGCAAAATTGTTCATTGTGGTGTCGAATTGTGCTCAGATAGGATAACTTAACATAAGTAGATAGTACAGAGTCGAATTACAGAGGATATGTGCGAATTAGAGGCTGAATCGTGCGAAAATGAGCATAATTCGTTCAAAACGAGCAAAATTCGTGCAAAACGAGCAAAATTGTTCATTGTGGTGTTGAATTGTGCTCAGATAGGATAACTTAACATAACTAGATAGTACAGAGTCGAATTACAGCGGATATGTGCGAATTAGAGGCTGAATCGTTCGAAAATGAGCAAAATTCGTGCAAAACGAGCAATATTGTTCATTGTGGTGTTGAATTGTGCTCAGATAGGATAACATAACATAACTAGATAGTACAGAGTCGAATTACAGCGGATATGTGCGAATTAGAGGCTGAATCGTGCGAAAATGAGCATAATTCGTTCAAAACGATCAAAATTGTTCATTGTGGTGTTGAATTGTGCTCAGTTACGCTAACTTAACATGACTAGATAGTACAGAGTCGAATTACAGCGGATATGTGCGAATTAGAAGCTGAATCGTGCGAAAATGAGCATAATTCGTTCAAAACGATCAAAATTGTTCATTGTGGTGTTGAATTGTGCTCAGTTACGATAACTTAACATGACTAGATAGTACAGAGTCGAATTACAGCGGATATGTGCGAATTAGAGGCTGAATCGTGCGAAAATGAGCATAATTCGTTCAAAACGATCAAAATTGTTCATTGTGGTGTTGAATTGTGCTCAGTTACGATAACTTAACATGACTAGATAGTACAGAGTCGAATTACAGCGGATATGTGCGAATTAGAGGCTGAATCGTGCGAAAATGAGCATAATTCGTTCAAAACGATCAAAATTGTTCATTGTGGTGTTGAATTGTGCTCAGTTACGATAACTTAACATGACTAGATAGTACAGAGTCGAATTACAGCGGATATGTGCGAATTAGAGGCTGAATCGTGCGAAAATGAGCATAATTCGTTCAAAACGAGCAAAATTGTTCATTGTGGTGTTGAATTGTGCTCAGATAGGATAACTTAACATGACTAGATAGTACAGAGTCGAATTACAGCGGATATGTGCGAATTAGAGGCTGAATCGTGCGAAAATGAGCATAATTCGTTCAAAACGATCAAAATTGTTCATTGTGGTGTTGAATTGTGCTCAGTTACGATAACTTAACATGACTAGATAGTACAGAGTCGAATTACAGCGGATATGTGCGAATTAGAGGCTGAATCGTGCGAAAATGAGCATAATTCGTTCAAAACGAGCAAAATTGTTCATTGTGGTGTTGAATTGTGCTCAGATAGGATAACTTAACATAACTAGATGGTACAGAGTCGAATTACAGCGGATATGTGCGAATTAGAGGCTGAATCGTTCGAAAATGAGCAAAATTCGTTCAAAACCAGCAAAATTCGTGCAAAACGAGCAAAATTGTTCATTGTGGTGTTGAATTGTGCTCAGATAGGATAACTTAACATAACTAGATAGTACAGAGTCGAATTACAGCGGATATGTGCGAATTAGAGGCTGAATCGTGCGAAAATGAGCATAATTCGTTCAAAACGATCAAAATTGTTCATTGTGGTGTTGAATTGTGCTCAGTTACGATAACTTAACATGACTAGATAGTACAGAGTCGAATTACAGCGGATATGTGCGAATTAGAGGCTGAATCGTGCGAAAATGAGCATAATTCGTTCAAAACGATCAAAATTGTTCATTGTGGTGTTGAATTGTGCTCAGTTACGATAACTTAACATAACTAGATAGTACAGAGTCGAATTACAGCGGATATGTGCGAATTAGAGGTTGAATCGTGCGAAAATGAGCATAATTCGTGCAAAACGAGCAAAATTGTTCATTGTGGTGTTGAATTGTGCTCAGATAGGATAACTTAACATAACTAGATAGTACAGAGTCGAATTACAGCGGATATGTGCGAATTAGAGGCTGAATCGTTCGAAAATGAGCAAAATTCGTTCAAAACGAGCAAAATTCGTGCAAAACGAGCAAAATTGTTCATTGTGGTGTTGAATTGTGCTCAGATAGGATAACTTAACATAACTAGATAGTACAGAGTCGAATTACAGCGGATATGTGCGAATTAGAGGCTGAATCGTGCGAAAATGAGCATAATTCGTGCGAAACGTGCAAAATTGTTCATTGTGGTGTCGAATTGTGCTCAGATAGGATAACTTAACATAACTAGATAGTACAGAGTCGAATTACAGCGGATATGTGCGAATTAGAGGCTGAATCGTGCGAAAATGAGCATAATTCGTGCAAAACGAGCAAAATTGTTCATTGTGGTGTTGAATTGTGCTCAGATAGTATAACTTAACATAACTAGATAGTACAGATTTGAATTACAGCGGATATGTGCGAATTAGAGGCTGAATCGTGCGAAAATGAGCATAATTCGTTCAAAACGATCAAAATTGTTCATTGTGGTGTTGAATTGTGCTCAGTTACGATAACTTAACATGACTAGATAGTACAGAGTCGAATTACAGCGGATATGTGCCAATTTAGAGGCTGAATCGTGCGAAAATGAGCATAATTCGTTCAAAACGATCAAAATTGTTCATTGTGGTGTTGAATTGTGCTCAGTTACGATAACTTAACATGACTAGATAGTACAGAGTCGAATTACAGCGGATATGTGCGAATTTAGAGGCTGAATCGTGCGAAAATGAGCATAATTCGTTCAAAACGATCAAAATTGTTCATTGTGGTGTTGAATTGTGCTCAGTTACGATAACTTAACATGACTAGATAGTACAGAGTCGAATTACAGCGGATATGTGCGAATTAGAGGCTGAATCGTGCGAAAATGAGCATAATTCGTTCAAAACGATCAAAATTGTTCATTGTGGTGTTGAATTGTGCTCAGTTACGATAACTTAACATGACTAGATAGTACAGAGTCGAATTACAGCGGATATGTGCGAATTAGAGGCTGAATCGTGCGAAAATGCGCATAATTCGTTCAAAACGAGCAAAATTGTTCATTGTGGTGTCGAATTGTGCTCAGTTACGATAACTTAACATGACTAGATAGTACAGAGTCGAATTACAGCGGATATGTGCGAATTAGAGGCTGAATCGTGCGAAAATGCGCATAATTCGTTCAAAACGAGCAAAATTGTTCATTGTGGTGTTGAATTGTGCTCAGTTACGATAGCTTAACATAACTAGATAGTACAGAGTCGAATTACAGCGGATATGTGCGAATTAGTGGCTGAATCGTGCGAAAATGAGCATAATTCGTTCAAAACGAGCAAAATTGTTCATTGTGGTGTTGAATTGTGCTCAGATAGGATAACTTAACATAACTAGATAGTACAGAGTCGAATTACAGCGGATATGTGCGAATTAGAGGCTGAATCGTTCGAAAATGAGCTAAATTCGTCAAAACGAGCAAAATTCGTGCAAAACGAGCAAAATTGTTCATTGTGGTGTTGAATTGTGCTCAGATAGGATAACTTAACATAACTAGATAGTACAGAGTCGAATTACAGCGGATATGTGCGAATTAGAGGCTGAATCGTGCGAAAATGAGCATAATTCGCGCAAAACGTGCAAAATTGTTCATTGTGGTGTCGAATTGTGCTCAGATAGGATAACTTAACATAACTAGATAGTACAGAGTCGAATTACAGCGGATATGTGCGAATTAGAGGCTGAATCGTGCGAAAATGAGCATAATTCGTTCAAAACGATCAAAATTGTTCATTGTGGTGTTGAATTGTGCTCAGTTACGATAACTTAACATGACTAGATAGTACAGAGTCGAATTACAGCGGATATGTGCGAATTAGAGGCTGAATCGTGCGAAAATGAGCATAATTCGTTCAAAACGAGCAAAATTGTTCATTGTGGTGTTGAATTGTGCTCAGATAGGATAACTTAACATAACTAGATAGTACAGAGTCGAATTACAGCGGATATGTGCGAATTAGAGGCTGAATCGTTCGAAAATGAGCTAAATTCGTTCAAAACGAGCAAAATTCGTGCAAAACGAGCAAAATTGTTCATTGTGGTGTTGAATTGTGCTCAGATAGGATAACTTAACATAACTAGATAGTACAGAGTCGAATTACAGCGGATATGTGCGAAGTAGAGGCTGAATCGTGCGAAAATGAGCATAATTCGTTCAAAACGAGCAAAATTGTTCATTCTGGTGTTGAATTGTGCTCAGATAGGATAACTTAACATAACTAGATAGTACAGAGTCGAATTACAGCGGATATGTGCGAATTAGAGGCTGAATCGTGCGAAAATGAGCATAATTCGTTCAAAACGAGCAAAATTGTTCATTGTGGTGTTGAATTGTGCTCAGTTACGATAACTTAACATAACTAGAAAGTACAGAGTCGAATTACAGCGGATATGTGCGAATTAGAGGCTGAATCGTTCGAAAATGAGCAAAATTCGATCAAAACGAGCAAAATTCGTGCAAAACGAGCAAAATTGTTCATTGTGGTGTTGAATTGTGCTCAGATAGGATAACTTAACATAACTAGATAGTACAGAGTCGAATTACAGCGGATATGTGCGAATTAGAGGCTGAATCGTGCGAAAATGAGCATAATTCGCGCAAAACGTGCAAAATTGTTCATTGTGGTGTCGAATTGTGCTCAGATAGGATAACCTAACATAACTAGATAGTACAGAGTCGAATTACAGCGGATATGTGCGAATTAGAGGCTGAATCGTGCGAAGATGAGCATAATTCGTTCAAAACGATCAAAATTGTTCATTGTGGTGTTGAATTGTGCTCAGTTACGATAACTTAACATGACTCGATAGTACAGAGTCGAATTACAGCGAATATGTGCGAATTAGAGGCTGAATCGTGCGAAAATGAGCATAATTCGTTCAAAACGATCAAAATTGTTCATTGTGGTGTTGAATTGTGCTCAGTTACGATAACTTAACATGACTAGATAGTACAGAGTCGAATTACAGCGGATATGTGCGAATTAGAGGCTGAATCGTGCGAAAATGAGCATAATTCGTTCAAAACGAGCAAAATTGTTCATTGTGGTGTTGAATTGTGCTCAGATAGGATAACTTAACATAACTAGATAGTACAGAGTCGAATTACAGCGGATATGTGCGAATTAGAGGCTGAATCGTGCGAAAATGTGCATAATTCGTGCAAAACGTGCAAAATTGTTCATTGTGGTGTCGAATTGTGCTCAGATAGGATAACTTAACATAACTAGATAGTACAGAGTTGAATTACAGCGGATATGTGCGAATTAGAGGCTGAATCGTTCGAAAATGAGCAAAATTCGTTCAAAACGAGCAAAATTCGTGCAAAACGAGCAAAATTGTTCATTGTGGTGTTGAATTGTGCTCAGATAGGATAACTTAACATAACTAGATAGTACAGAGTCGAATTACAGCGAATATGTGCGAACTAGAGGCTGAATCGTGCGAAAATGAGCATAATTCGTTCAAAACGAGCAAAATTGTTCATTGTGGTGTTGAATTGTGCTCAGCTACGATAACTTAACATAACTAGATAGTACAGAGTCGAATTACAGCGGATATGTGCGAATTAGAGGCTGAATCGTTCGAAAATGAGCAAAATTCCTTCAAAACGAGCAAAATTCGTGCAAAACGAGCAAAATTGTTCATTGTGGTGTTGAATTGTGCTCAGATAGGATAACTTAACATAACTAGATAGTACAGAGTCGAATTACAGCGGATATGTGCGAATTAGAGGCTGAATCGTGCGAGAATGAGCATAATTCGTGCGAAACGTGCAAAATTGTTCATTGTGGTGTCGAATTGTGCTCAGATAGGATAACTTAACATAAGTAGATAGTACAGAGTCGAATCACTGCGGATATGTGCGAATTAGAGGCTGAATCGTTCGAAAATGAGCAAAATTCGTTCAAAACCAGCAAAATTCGTGCAAAACGAGCAAAATTGCTCATTGTGGTGTTGAATTGTGCTCAGATAGGATAACTTAACATAACTAGATAGTACAGAGTCGAATTACAGCGGATATGTGCGAATTAGAGGCTGAATCGTGCGAAAATGAGCATAATTCGTTCAAAACGATCAAAATTGTTCATTGTGGTGTTGAATTGTGCTCAGTTACGATAACTTAACATGACTAGATAGTACAGAGTCGAATTACAGCGGATATGTGCGAATTAGAGGCTGAATCGTGCGAAAATGAGCATAATTCGTTCAAAACGTTCAAAATTGTTCATTGTGGTGTTGAATTGTGCTCAGTTACGATAACTTAACATGACTAGATAGTACAGAGTCAAATTACAGCGGATATGTGCGAATTAGAGGCTGAATCGTGCGAAAATGCGCATAATTCGTTCAAACGAGCAAAATTGTTCATTGTGGTGTCGAATTGTGCTCAGTTACGATAACTTAACATGACTAGATAGTACAGAGTCGAATTACAGCGGATATGTGCGAATTAGAGGCTGAATCGTGCGAAAATGCGCATAATTCGTTCAAACGAGCAAAATTGTTCATTGTGGTGTTGAATTGTGCTCAGTTACGATAGCTTAACATAACTAGATAGTACAGAGTCGAATTACAGCGGATATGTGCGAATTAGTGGCTGAATCGTGCGAAAATGAGCATAATTCGTTCAAAACGAGCAAAATTGTTCATTGTGGTGTTGAATTGTGCTCAGATAGGATAACTTAACATAACTAGATAGTACAGAGTCGAATTACAGCGGATATGTGCGAATTAGAGGCTGAATCGTTCGAAAATGAGCTAAATTCGTTCAAAACGAGCAAAATTCGTGCAAAACGAGCAAAATTGTTCATTGTGGTGTTGAATTGTGCTCAGATAGGATAACTTAACATAACTAGATAGTACAGAGTCGAATTACAGCGGATATGTGCGAATTAGAGGCTGAATCGTGCGAAAATGAGCATAATTCGCGCAAAACGTGCAAAATTGTTCATTGTGGTGTCGAATTGTGCTCAGATAGGATAACTTAACATAACTAGATAGTACAGAGTCGAATTACAGCGGATATGTGCGAATTAGAGGCTGAATCGTGCGAAAATGAGCATAATTCGTTCAAAACGATCAAATTGTTCATTGTGGTGTTGAATTGTGCTCAGTTACGATAACTTAACATGACTCGATAGTACAGAGTCGAATTACAGCGGATATGTGCGAATTAGAGGCTGAATCGTGCGAAAATGAGCATAATTCGTTCAAAACGATCAAAATTGTTCATTGTGGTGTTGAATTGTGCTCAGTTACGATAACTTAACATGACTAGATAGTACAGAGTCGAATTACAGCGGATATGTGCGAATTAGAGGCTGAATCGTGCGAAAATGAGCATAATTCGTTCAAAACGAGCAAAATTGTTCATTGTGGTGTTGAATTGTGCTCAGATAGGATAACTTAACATAACTAGATAGTACAGAGTCGAATTACAGCGGATATGTGCGAATTAGAGGCTGAATCGTTCGAAAATGAGCTAAATTCGTTCAAAACGAGCAAAATTCGTGCAAAACGAGCAAAATTGTTCATTGTGGTGTTGAATTGTGCTCAGATAGGATAACTTAACATAACTAGATAGTACAGAGTCGAATTACAGCGGATATGTGCGAAGTAGAGGCTGAATCGTGCGAAAATGAGCATAATTCGTTCAAAACGAGCAAAATTGTTCATTCTGGTGTTGAATTGTGCTCAGATAGGATAACTTAACATAACTAGATAGTACAGAGTCGAATTACAGCGGATATGTGCGAATTAGAGGCTGAATCGTGCGAAAATGAGCATAATTCGTGCAAAACGTGCAAAATTGTTCATTGTGGTGTCGAATTGTGCTCAGTTACGATAACTTAACATGACTAGATAGTACAGAGTCGAATTACAGCGGATATGTGCGAATTAGAGGCTGAATCGTGCGAAAATGTGCATAATTCGTTCAAAACGAGCAAAATTGTTCATTGTGGTGTTCAATTGTGCTCAGATAGGATAACTTAACATAACTAGATAGTACAGAGTCGAATTACAGCGGATATGTGCGAATTAGAGGCTGAATCGTGCGAAAATGAGCATAATTCGTTCAAAACGAGCAAAATTGTTCATTGTGGTGTTGAATTGTGCTCAGTTACGATAACTTAACATAACTAGAAAGTACAGAGTCGAATTACAGCGGATATGTGCGAATTAGAGGCTGAATCGTTCGAAAATGAGCAAAATTCGATCAAAACGAGCAAAATTCGTGCAAAACGAGCAAAATTGTTCATTGTGGTGTTGAATTGTGCTCAGATAGGATAACTTAACATAACTAGATAGT